>NC_072731.1:73359196-73552426 GCF_026930045.1 Uloborus diversus | reverse complement strand
AAAGTGTCCGTGATAAAAACTGAAAGTGTCAGTATGAAAAAACGGAAACCATCCGGGATAAAAACGGAAAACACCACTTCTGTAAAAAAACGGAAAATTGTCGGCAACTCTGCTGTCAGTACATTTTCCGTTTTTTGAGGGAATTTTAAACTACAGTATAGACTGAACTGGGATACCTAGATTGAACTGAGGATACCTAGTTTACAAAACTGTTAGGCAAAAAGAGACGACTGTATAGACCATATGGACATCAACGTCAGTTAGAAAATTGAAACGACGGCCAAACAAGAAGGTTTCTGTCCAACTTTCATAATAACAATGAGCTGACGAATCCGCTAATGATGAAGCTGTTGAAAAACGAGACAAATACGCTCCGAGCTTTAGGTGATGTTGACGTTGATATTGCGAAGATGGCAAAATTCTTCGGTAGCTATCATTTGACAGGAAGTCCTCCTGGTTGTCCTCTTGATACCTAAATCCTCAACTGATCACAACATTTTGCCAGAAATCTAAAATCATACAACATGTATCTAAGGTACATATCAACAGTTCTTCTTCCCCTGAATCCATTGAGTCTGCTGGGGTCATATGTATCTCTCAAGGTATGATATGCTCTAGCCACAGAAAAGTCCCTCAATGAGTTCCTTTACAGACAGGGCCGATCCTAGCAGGTGTGCAGAGTGTGCGCCGCACAAGGGCGGCCAAAGCAAGGGGCGGCCGCAGGCCGCATCATATAATTCTTATAATCAAGCAAAATTCTTCAAGAATTTCTCACAAGATAACTTATAATAAGTAGAATAAATATGCTGATTTTTAAATGTTCATTTGTCAAAGTATGTGTCGATTTCCCGACAGCATAGCATAGTTTAAGAGAAATAGAATGTTAGGGAACATTGTGTTGGTTCATTGTCCATTAATATTTACTCTTAACACACATGCTTCATTTGGTTGCAAAGTTTGTGACAGAACCGGTAATCAGGCATGGATACAGGGGAGGGAAAAGGCCTTCTGAAGCATGAAATGGTGCCATCTAAAAGGAGCACCGAGGGCGGCCACTAATGTTTAACCCCCAAGCTTTTATAGACCTAAGCAATGAAGACATATTTCATTTATTAAAAAAAAGCTATACTGATTAGATACTCTCGCAAGCATTTCAAACAACAAATTATGTAACAAACTCTGTGTTTAACAATCGTGGAATCGTGGATGCTTGGAGAGAAAGTGGAATATTACGACTCCCTTGAGAGTAACATATATGAATGATGAACTAAAATGTTGTACTTTCCCTCTTTACGACAATTTTTCTGATTAAAATCTTGAATGAACTGCTCGGTTTCAGATCAGTTTGGATGACAGGGCCCTTGCCCCTTGAAGCAAATTTAAATGTGGCTCCAAAACGAAGATCCAAAAAGATGCCATGACCTCCTTGACGAAACTAAAGAAGGCTTAAAATTGCGTTTCTATGACTTTACTTTTGGAAAATTTCGCTGGTTGAACCATCGATCTTAAAGAACCAATTAAGTCTCTGATTCACCTCTTTCACCTTAACTTAACCAAAAATAGCCTAAAAATGTTGGCTCCAAAATCCAAAACGTATTTTCAGACGACAGCCCTTCCTATTATCAAACGTCATATAAAATTACTTTCGCATTTTTCGAAATTTTTGCAGTGAGGACCCCGAAATCCATTCGCAAACATTACTACCAAAGACAGTCTCAGTTAGCGTCTTTAGAGAAGCCCCTAATTCCATCCCCTCTCACTTGACGTATTGAAAAATAAACTAAAATTGCGTTTTTCAAACATCAGTTTCAAGAACTTTTGGGGAAAGTCCCCGGATCCCCTTTTCTCCAACGAAATCACTGTTACCTGAAAATTTCGTTTTTAGACGGTTCCGTGGAGAACCACAGCTTCCTGCCTAAACTAGCCTGAAATTGACTTCAGTTTCAAAAACACAGTTCGTGAGGACACACTGAACCCCCGCCCGCTCTTAATCCCATCGTTAAAAAACAATGCTTAAAATACGATTTTGTGACATATATTTCTAAAGAATTCCGGAGGAGAACTGCCAGGCTTATGTAACTTTTTACGGCGCTAGGGCATATCCATCAATAGGGAAGTTTCCGATTTTTCAATTTTATTTTTATATGATAGAGTAACATGTATGAATATCATAGGTGAAAAAATTTTTGCGATACGATAAGTAGTTTTTTTTAATTAATTTTTAAAGTTCAAGCGCTTGTGACGTCAAATGGCATAGGAAGTGACGTCATGCGCTCTTCTGATAGGGGAGAACCGAAGGACGTGCATTCGACTTCGAAGACAAAACGTAAAAGGCTTAGCTCATCGCATTTAACTCCTCGCGTTTCTGGAACTTAAACGTCTCATCCTCTCGGAAATATTCGAATATCATCATTGATGTTACTTGAGGAAGATTATTTAGATTGTGCTTTAACGAATCCGGCCTCCATAGTGTGTTCAAAAGGATTATTGAATTTCTAAAAAATAAAAATATCAGCGGGCTCAAAATGTCCCTAGCGAAAACAAGGGATCTTCGGCGGAAGGCTGCCCATTAGTGCCCTATGACGTAAGCTCGTGACGTTTCAGAAGAACGCACTTTTGCGCGTGGATTTTTAAAAATTCATTAAAAATCAATCACGGTGTTTTAAAATTCGGCGATGGTGAATTTTTTAATTTTGAGGATCAATTAACAATATCCAATAGCCAAAATATGAACATTTAGTAGATTGCAACTTCCCTATTGTCGAGGTGAGGTTGAAAAAAGTCTATAGTTATATTTTTCAGATATTAATGTTAAAAAATATCCGAAAGATCCGTAGAAGCTTCCCAGTTTTGTTAACGTTACCAAAGATAATATAAAATTGCGATTTTAGAAATATCTGCTTAAGAGCCCCAAAATTCTTCCTTCCCAAAAATAACCTATAATGGATTTCAGTTCCAAAAAATATTTTGGTTCGGAATATTTTAAAGTTTCCCCCATTGTTTTCAAATCTAGCCAAAAACAGGTTTTTGAAAAAATAGTGCCGAGAAATTACCGGAGGATAGCCACCAGATCCCCTACCGTCACCAACGACGGCCTAAATTTACGTTTTAAACTTATATTTCGAAATCTTCCGATGGGAGACGATTGAATCTCCCTCCCTCTTGCAACGTCAACAAAGGTAACTCAAAATTGCAGGTTTAAAATTTCAGTTTCGGAGATTTTTCGGGAAGAACGTCGACCCTTCCTAAGCTACGGTCTCAAAAAATAACTTCAAATTGATTTCAATTTTGAAAGAGTTTTAGGAAAGAACTGCAACATTACTTTCACCTGAAGTCTCGAAAAAGTTCCTAAAATTGCGATATTTGACGTCAATTTCGAAAATTTCTCCATGCTACTTGAATATACTTGACTCTTTTGTCCTTGCAACCAAACACAACTAAAGATTAACTAAAAATATTTTTCATGCTCCAATTTCGATAATTTTCTTGGAGCAATCCTCCTCAACTGAACCCCTGACACCTCCCCCCACGCTTCCCTTTCCTCCGTCCCTTCTCTGATGTCACCGAAGAAAGACTATAAAATGCGTTTTTACGACTAGTAAATTTTTTATCGATTATTTTCTTCAAAGATATAAATTATACCTAAGGAGTTTCTTACACTATAAAAAATTTCTTCCTTTTCATAAGATCATTCTTTTGTCCCCCCCCCCCCCTTTTTTAAATTCGAACTTGGCATAGAAATTTAAAGAAAGATTTATATAGACGTTAAAGATTAGTCAAAATATACAAATTACTCTTGAGGGGCGGCACATTAGGTCTTCGCACATGGGCGGCCGACACCATAGGATCGTCCCTGTTTACAGATCATTTATCAAAGTAGCTGCAAACATCAAGACTGATGTCTAATTCTGCCGTGCTACCAAGTTAACCTGTAGCTATAGGAAATTAATGGTTAAGTACCGGATTGGGGGTTTGGGAAAGGAGGAATGACCAACTCGTGCTGAAACTCTCGGAATCGGATGGTGCTCCTGACGGAATCTTGAAGATGATTTTGACGTATTAATTTTCTACAAGTGACCAGGAGGTCACTTGTAGAAAATCATCGTCAGACTACTCTGTCGCAAACTTGCATTGCAAGGGCAGTTGCAACAACGGAATCAATATATTTATCCAGGATGAAGGGGACGACGATGAAATCAATACATTACCAATTTCTAAGAAAAACTTTTCCACTGCTGGTGACATGACCCTTCCGCCTCAGAATAGAACCAAGATGTCAGCTTAAAGATGATATTTTCATTTTCTAATTACTATGAGTCCATATTCCATATAGACACTTTCAAAATATGATTAGTAATAATGTAATAAAAACTATAATTACAAAAAGGTGCTGCCGGTCAGCTACATTTACCTTATTTCTATTATTAAAATTTTCATTTTCCTGCTATAGCGTCACATATTCATTTCAATAAGAGTAACGAAATTGAGTACATGCTAGAACTTCATAGTTTTTGATTGCTTGCCAGCTGGGTGTCGCTGTGATTGGGAGTAAGCTTCGTATTTCTTTGGTATCAGGTTTGAATCTGCAGTTCAAGTGTTTAGCCGGTGGATTTTCAAGACACAGAAAACTGGCAGGGTCCTTGTCACCTACTGCACAAGATCCCTTGAGCGACTGCTTGGCACAGACACTCTGAGACAAAAAGAACGAGATAATTTTTTTTCTAAAAGTATTGGTTTTCAAGAACGTGTACCTAAAATAACACTGGAAATATTACAGATATGTATGAAAACAATTTCACAATAAATTTAGTTAACTTTTACTTTTATTCGGAACACATTTTCCCTGCTGTTTCCGAGATATAATCGAAAACCACAAAATTTGGCTCCCCCTTCCCACCTTTAACTCCCCCCCCCCCAGGGTCGGGGACTTTCAGTATATTTGCTTATTAATTACTTCTAACAAATTTCTTACTAAGGAAATGCTAGCTTTTCTGCACTTTCTCAGTTCACTTCCGTTAAATAATGCAATGGGTATGGAGTATGGGGGATCCCCCCCCAACCCTTAAACATCATTTGTGTTGCAGTAATCCATAAATACTTCTTTATTGTCCATCAGGAATGTCGAATTCATTGAAGAAAGAGGAAGTGCGCGATCCTTTCGAGTCAGTTTGAAATTTGTAAATGGCAAGTGTTCCATTTTTTGCCGTGAAAGTGCGTATTTGAAATTTTGTAATTTTTGAGTGGTTGAATAAAATATAACTAAATAGCATATCAAATTGAAGGAAATTTAAAACTCTACAACTTTGTCATTGACACTTTTCATGTATACTGATACTGGGAGGCACTAAGAGCAAATGTATGACAAAAAGGAAGAATTTTTCCGAAAATCATCGATTTTTCATAACATATAGCAGGAAAATTATTGGAAATTTGACACATATGTGTAGAAACAGTTTCATAGAAAGTTTATTTAGCTTAAAATTTTATTTTAAACGCATTTTTTCCACCGTTTCCGACATTTTCTCGAAAAACCCGAAATTGTCTTCCCCTCTCCCTCCCACCTTTATCTCACCCCCCAGGGTTGGGGACTTTTAGTATGTTTACTTACTATGTACCCCCAACAATATTCTGAAGTCAAAAATTATCGCATATTTCATGCACGCTACACCCCTGTTTTGAGCACTCATTGACTGAACTATATGTGATTTTAAAAATTCTGACAATGTATAGTTCTTCAGAAATAACAATAACAATAAAAACATGACTAAAAACCTCTTTTGGAACAAAACTAGACTATTTACGCATATTTTGGCACGAACAAATTACGAAATGAAATATATTTGTTATCACAAATCTTCATTTACTTATCATTACATAATAGCACAAAATAATTACATCTTTCTATTGCCTGCAAATAATCATGAATGTTTTACCAACAGATGAAGCAGGTGTGGATTCAGAAGGGAAGGGGAGAGGAGTATGCGAGTCAAGATATAAATCCATTACGAGACTAAAAACAAAACTAGCCAAAATCTGGGATTTGGGGACTTTTTGAAAACTTTCCCCGATCACCTGTTTCAGCTTAAAATAGACACTTATTATGACCACCACTCCCTCTTCCGGAAATAAAACCCTCGAAAACTAGAAGCTAGTAAATCAGCCCTGCTCGCACAACGCGTTGAACTACTCGGTAAGCTCGTCTGAGCACCGCATCGTATTCATTATTCTGGACATACACCAATTTCATGTTTGCAGAAATAGTTTAAACAGTAAAAAAAATCGTTCCAGTCCGATCGAATCTGCCATACGAACGGGGGTGATAGAAGAGCCCAGGTGGAGTGATTCCTCGGAAATGCCGCGTAAATAAAGACAATATTAGTATTAAAATAGGGGTTAGGTTCCGTAGATAAAAAAAAAAAATACTTCATTCTAGAGTTGACTAATTGTACAATAAGTTTAATGTGTACTTATATCGATTTCTATGCACAACATGCATAAAGAAAACACAAAGTAGCTGGCTATGATAGTCTTTTGGCAGTGAAGAATTTTTCTCTGTGGTTCTTTGTATTGCATTAACGCATCCATGATCATTTCCATGATAGAATCTTTCTTCCATTATAGAATCTTTCTTTCATGAAAGAATCTTCTTTTCTTAATAAATCACAAAAATCATTTCTATATTGTCAAGAAAATGGCTCAAAATTTTCAATGTTAACGTTTTGTGGGTTATATGTCATCGATGTGGGTATTCTCGTTGTTTTTTCCCTCCTTTGTCACTCCTAAAAGCTCCAGTTAGTTTTGAACTGTGTGAATTTAATAACTTTACTTCTGGAAAGAGCTCTGGAACCAATTGTATAAAATGTCTCCATTAGAACAAGCTCTATTATTAGCAAGCCAAAATGCAGTTTATTACGTGTAATCTGCAAACTTTAAGAGTTTGGATCTTGAAAGAGGGGGAAATTTTATCTGTTTGCATTGCCGTATCCGCGTAAAACCGAAACTCATCCGCGTAAAATAAAATAAAGGTGTCAAATCTTAAACCGCGTATAATCGAAACCGCGTAAAATGAGGGTCTAATCTGCCGTGCAGGTAAACGGCAGTAACTGCAGATTTTTCGATTTTCATTTTTTTTTTGCATTTTTGAAATCTATATTACTATAGTTTTGTGGTACAAGCATGTTTATTTGGTTTTTGCAGAAAAAAAAAAAGCATTTTTTTATCAGTGGTACTTAGCAGTAACTGCTTTTTTAGCAACATTTTGCGAGAAGTCGGCAGTATGTACATACTACTCTTTACCTGTCCACGGAAGAAAGGAAACTTTCTCCCGTGAGCAGGCAAGAGGCAGTAACTGCTTTTATCGCTACATTTTGCAGGTAATCGCAGAGTGCACTTACTGCTCTTTACCTGCTCATGGAAGAACGGAAACTTTCTCCCGTGGGCAGGCAAACGGCAGTAACTGCAATTTTCCTTCCTTTTATTTTTCATTTTTTGAGTAAATTTTTGCCCATAACCGTTCTGCTATGGGAGGGTAAACGGTAATAACTGCAAAATTTTCCATTTTTGAAATCTATATTACTTTAGTTTTATGGTGCAATCATGTTTATTTGGTTTCCGCTAAATAAAAGCATTTTTTATTATCAGTGGCGATTATCAGTAAC
Organism: Uloborus diversus; assembly: GCF_026930045.1. Classification (NCBI taxonomy): domain Eukaryota; kingdom Metazoa; phylum Arthropoda; class Arachnida; order Araneae; family Uloboridae; genus Uloborus; species Uloborus diversus. Next base: position 73,544,768 of record NC_072731.1, on the reverse strand, counting down.
TGATATTATCGCTACATTGTGCAGGTAATCAGCAGTATGTATTTACTGCTCTATGCCTGCCCATAACCGTTGTCTGAAGAATGGAACATAAATGAATCGCTGCCAAAACTTGCACCAAGACGTAAAAACCGTTTTCGCGATTTCTTTTTTAGCTCAACTAAGCGCAAGCAATAGTACCGTGATGGGAGGTCATTGTGGCAAATTTAGAGTTAATATTGCATTTTTTAAAAAAAATGGTTCCTAGTCGCTTCTCATTAGATGTAGGTGTGCGTAGCAGATCGTATTTTATCATTCCGTAAAATTGGGAATTATCGCCTCTCAAAAATTTAACTTCGAGCGTCCTTGATCGCAAGAGATATTCAAAACAGTTAGTGAAAATAATCATACTTTATTTCAAATAAAATCGAGGAAAACGTTTTGTAATTTCACAGCCCTCAGATATTTTAAAAAAAAAAAATCTTTTTTGATTCTTTATATCTATGTTCTAAAAACAATAAAACAAAATTCGCAACTCCAACGAATTATAGGGGGCATTGCAGTCACTGTCTAATGGCGGACGAAAAAACTAAAACAAACGCATGTGGTAACGAAGAAAATGCTAATAAGTCTAGTAAATTTTGTTCGTATGCATGATTTTTTCCCTTTATTCTTTTTAAATTAATTTTCAAAGTCTTGTTGATATTCTGGCCCACGTAGAAAGAAATGAGAATTCAAGAAGCATTACTAAACGTTAGAAATTAATGCAAAATACGCAGTTCGTAGTTTTAAGCAGCCATTTCCACAATGTTGAATTCGATATTTATCAATTCTTGATAAAACTAAATAATAATTGTGGCCTGACAAGAATAACGATTAATGCTAGAAAATTTAATTATATGACATTACGAATTATTGTCAAAAGAAGATGATACTTCTTTGCCTTGCTTGGCTAGCGCTAATTGTTTTGCATTTGTAGCTGAGTTATTTTTCTCAAATTGCCGAATCGGTTCATTTTAAATTTTTCTGTTTGGTATGTTTCTAATTCCTGAGTTATGATTTAATTATGTCATGGTATACAAATCATCAACAAAAGTCTCGCGGATATATAATGGTAGTTTTCTTTTCAATTTGATCTACCGTTATTTCTTTTTACTTATCGAATTCTGTAATCTTTCTACCATTTTATTTCACTCATGATAAAAAATAAAAATGGTTTAACTAACATGGGCGGAATCTCGCCAAGGATACTTTAGCTCGCACAATACTAAAACTATAACCCTAAACAAATTTGGCGAAACCTTTCAGCTGAGAATAAAAGCAACAAAATAAATTCTTTTTCGGCCAAACATTTTTCATTTCGTTCTACGATAATATATTCAAGAAAAAATTTTGCATACTGTCTATTCCAACTAAATGCTGCTGTAAAATATGGTTTGTTAAATTAATTTAAGATTAAAAAAAACTCATATTCTTACAAATTCACACAAAACAATAAAAAAATTTTAATTGATATAACGTTATCCAAGTTTGCTAATCCAGAGTTTTCTGGTGTTAACGCGCTTTCACCATTTCTCAATCAAATAACTTTTTAGAGGGAAATAATGAAAACTAACATTATTTTGAGGAGCTCGAACACTTTCTGTTGCTGAAAGCAATCCAAGACACATCGAATGCGTTAATAAATACTCAGAACAAACTGCCTATGCTTAAGTCAACAGATATACGTGGAACGCAATGTGGCAATGTTTTAGTTTTTTCGGCAGTTTTGGAAATCACCGCAAGGTAGCGTATTCGATCGCTGGAGTTGCGAATCTCACAACTCCAACAAACTATAAGGGACGCTGCAGTCACTGTCTAATGGCGGATGAAAAAACTGAAACAAACAAGCTGTAACGTATAAATTGCTTCTAAACTTAGGAAACGAGAGAAATTTTTGTTCGCATGCATGATTTTTTGTTCTTAATTCATTTGAAAAGATTTTTCAAAGTCTTTTGGTTATTCTGACCCATGTATAGAAAGAGATTAGAAACCAAAAAGTATTACGAAAGTAAACAATTAATGCAGAACACACAGTAAGTTGTTCTAAAGCAGCCATTTCATTTTCACGATGTTGAATTCGGAATTCATAAATTTTTGGTTCGCTTCGAAAGCATTTTCATTTTGTACCGTTTTTTTTATACATTAGTACATTGTATGTCTCCAGTTTCGTGACATTTCCGGCATTTGTTGACATTTTTGTTACATAGTGCACATACGTGACAGACTGTCAAGAGTAACATTTAACACTAGATGATTTATTCGCAACTCCAACGAACTATAGGGGGCACTGAAGTCACTGTCTAATGGCGGACTTAAAAACTAAAACAAACGCACATGGTAACGAAGAAAATGCTAAAAGTGTTGTGATTTTTGTTTGTACGTATGATTTTTTCCCTTTATTCTTTTTAAATCAATTTTCAAAGTCTTGTGGATATTCTGGTCCACGTAGAAAGAAATGAGAATTCAAGAAGACCTTTTTACAGAAAATCTACAGATCTTAAGTCTGTAGATTTTCTTAAGATTTAGGCTTAAAAGTGGGCCAAATATCTTCAGATTTTCTCAACTTCAGAACATTCTGCAGAAAATCTAGAGATCTTCAGTCTGCAGATTTTCTTAAGATGTAGGCTTATGAAGTGGGCCAAATACCTACAGATTTTCTCAACTTTTTTTTTAAAGTTTTTTTTGAGATCCTTTCTAGTGGGGATAACCATCACATTTCTTGAAAAACCAAAGAGAGCCCAAAAGAGCGTGTATAATCCTTTAACTCCAGAAAAGTTCTTAGGATGAACCCTCTTGATCCCCAAGCGTCTCCAAATTGTCATGAAAATGGTGTTTTCGGGACTTCAATATAAAACTGATTTTTTCAGTGAAATCTTCCCTCTACCTAGTCAACCGACAACTTATATTGCTGAGAAATGTTTTTTTTTTTTTTTTTCACTGAGACAGCTTCCGAATTTCCTACCCCTTCCCATAACAGTACCAAAAGGTAGATAAAAATTGCATTTTTAGAGCCTCAAGGAAGAAAGCTTTACGCGGAGAACCACGGAATCCTTTTTTTCTCCAAATGTCATCAGACATAATACAGTCAACCCTCATTTATCGCGGTTAATTCGTTCCAGGCTTTACCGCGATAACTGAATTTCCTCGAAGTAGGATTCTGTATTTATAAACCGAATATTTTCCTAACTAGAGAGCATAAACTTACTTAGGACAATTTAAATAGTTTTTTAACATAGTTTGAGCTCTCTAGACATGAAACAGCACCCTTAGCCACCATTACATTTGCATTACTTAATATATTACACAAAATATGAGAAAATGAGATATATTAGACGTAATAGATATCACATAGTTATTATTGAGAAATAAAACAAACACACATGCATTTCTTTCACATTACTATTAATCTATGAAAAAAGCTTAACTTATTCGATGTAGAATTAATTGCCAGTTAGTGACCGTATGTGCCCCCGTTCTTTTACATTTATCCTCATTACAGGTATTGCGCATACAACTTAAAAAGCTAGTACATTGTTGAACACCATTTACAGATTTATTTATCCTCTAGTGATTTATACTTTCCAGTTATAGTGTTTAACGGTTAAAATGAAATAGTGATTCGCTACACTTTCTTCGTCGAGTTTATACCTCCACTACCTCAACTAGATAACTACAGCCCCTCAAAAGAGCTTACCTTACTTGAAAGATATACTTTGTTATTCTTTTGTAGAAAAAGTTTATACGAGTGCATAAAAAAGGTTAATTACCATATTTGAAAAAAAAAAAAAAAAAAAAAGAAAACGAAAAAACCGCGATGTAGTGAAGCCGCGAAAGTCGAAGCGCGAAATAGCGAGGGACGACTGTAAACACATTTTTGGGCTTCAGTTTTGAGCCATTTCTCCCTTCCCTTAATGTCCGAAAGGAAAACCTAAAATTGCATTTTTGAAACTTACCAAAAAGAGTTCTCACAGACACACAGGGCCGGATTAAGATCAATTCACGCTCTAAGCCAAACTGAAAGATTACGCCCCCCTCACATACCGAACTCTATCGAAATCGTATCACCCCCCCCCCCTTCCAGCCATTCCCAGAGGCGTCGTAGCAAGTGACAAGTGAATATTTCGCGCTCTCCCCCCCCCCCCCCCCTGTTTGACAAAATAAGGGACGGGTTTTTTCCTTTGTTTTCTATCGATGACGTTCAAAAGTGGGGGGTTCGGGCAGGCTCGCTGCTAGGCGTTTGAGCGCCCGCGTGCGAAACCTATTTTGGTCGCCCCCCCCATATCATGGGATATTCGGCCCCTCCCCCGAGGGTCATGAAAATTTATTTATTTATTTATTTATTATTATTATTATTATTTATTTATTTATTTCATTTATTTATTTTTGAAGTTTGTTGAAAAAAACTTTCTAGCTTGATTTACCCAGCGATCTCCCCTCCCCCTCCAAAAAAAGAAATCTCTTTGCCTGTGCAAAATTTTCCATGTTCTGTGCTTCCTAACACACGAGACACATAAGTTGTTCTTTTATTGCTACGTGAGAAAGCAGAAGATGAATGACACTTTGCCACTTTTGCAATTTATAGATTCTTCTCTCAATTAGCTTATTTTGGTGATTAGTTAGCACATAACGCTTACTAGTAAGCAACCTGTTGCTTCAGTATCTTAAATGAAACTTTTCATTTCAATAAAAAAAAGGACAAAATTAAGTCATATTTTTGATTTAATATTTCTCTGGAGAGGGAGCTTGACATGCATAAGATAACTTCGGAGTTTAAATATCGGCAATGAAGGTAATAAGCAAGTAATAAGCTTAGTAAGCAAATAATATGTTTAGTTTATGATCAAAAATATGAAAAACAGATCCATAATTAATTACCATGAAACAGTAACAGAAATAAGTACAGCAATTAGTTGTATGTTTATTTTGAGAACTTTTTTTATACTACATTTCTTATACAAAGTTTCAAACCCACTGAAAATGTTTTAAAACAGTTATAAAAACCAATATGATTATGAGTGGGTGTAGAAAATGAGTCAATACTCATATCAAGTAGAAAACATAAGGAGTAAGTAATACCATTTTTTGATTTGAAATGAAAAACACAAGCTATACAAAGAAAAATAACTTCCCAGGAACTCTTACTTTTTTCGGATTGTCAAATTCGTTCAAGAAAACACAACATTTTATTCCTTCTTTCGTGCGAAATGTACAAAGCAAAAGACATTTTTTCCAAAAAAAAAAAAAAAATAAAATAAATAAATAAATAAATACCTGCACCGAAATTGGCATATTTTTTGCTTTCTTACAAATTGTTTAGTACAGAACATGTTCAATTACGAGCAACGTGTGATATTTCGATTAGGTTGCATTGCTCTGAACAGGATAACCTAATGTTTAGCACATTCGGTCCGCAAATAAACGGTTTGAAGTAAACTAAATGTTAGATAAATAAGTACATCATTGATAAAGCACAGTAAAACTTATGAGAAGTGCAAAAAGCACTCTGGTGAGCGAAGATCTAAAAAATGATTGCAATTGTAAAATATTTGATATATCAATGTCTAGCTTTTCGAGGCACGAATTTAAAAAAAAGAAAGAGAAAAATGAAACCAGTCTTTTTTCAGATCGTTGCTAAAGTAAAATACCTGTAATAAACAGAATGGTTCAGGAAAGTGGAGAATTTATAGGGTGAGGTAGTAGAGGTATGCCTAAAAACAGATGCAACTTCACTTCTTGGGTCATTCCATACAGATTCAACGGATGAGTGCGCTCGACCATTTTTAATTTTTTTGAAACTCATATCCCAAAAAGATGCATATAAATGATGTTTAAAACCATTTTTATTTTTTCTCTAACCTTAACCCTTGGTTTTTTTAGAGTCATCAAAAGTCATTTTCGAAATCAAAAATGGGACTTTTAGACCTTTGCATTTTGGCCAAAATATATTTGAATTACATTTAAGGCAGTTAATTTTACGCGTTGATGTTAAAGTACATAAGATGATAGTCTTACATGCTGAGTTACGCGGCTGTAACTTAATAACTAAAATAATGGCAATAGGTTAAAGTTCAAGGTCAAATGTAAAATTTTTACTCATTTCAAAGGGGGCTAACTCGCGTAGGGGACGGAAACACAAAATGAAATACGGCAAAAACTAATCACTGGAACCATGCTAATAAGAATATGTAACTGTTGCTGTGTGTTTGCTTACCCTGTATTGGTTACAGCTCCTCAAAGATCAGAAAAATGACAAAAAATGACATTTTTAGACCCCTGTAAACCAAAAGGGGAGGGAATTAAAAATAAAATTTCTTGGCCAATTGAGTATTCCATTCAAGGCACAGGTCTTTGAAATTGAGCAATTCTGCTAGTTAATTTACGCACTAAAACAGAAATAAAAAGTGTGAAAACTTCATTGCACTTTCTTAAATGGCCTATGTAATATATTATACTGAAAGAACATATTTTAAGTATTAAAAAAAAACTATTTTAATTTATAACTTAGAAATATTTGGACATGAATGAGTAGTTCGTACTTGATTGACAGCTTAAGTAGTTAATTTATCTACACACATAAATTTTCAATGCACACAATTATATGCTCTGTACATAAACATATCTAAATTGCCTTAAACATATGCAAAAACATTAGATATACAAAATTTAAATTTTAAAAAGTGCGTTTTTTATTTCTTGGTTGAGTGTAGTTTTGAAAAAATGAACTCACCTAGTAGTTCTATAGTTGTAATGGTGACTCAAGTATATGGCGTTTTGGAGTGCTTTACCAAGGCACACTCATAATTTGATGTTTTGAAAATGTACTAGGAGCAAGACAATGACAGGGGTTCTAAATTTAGTGATCAACACAAGCTATGTAATAACTTTTTTTGACAATGATGGGTATTTTCTTTTAATAGTCTTTTTAGTAACGCACTATTCTTCATACCTGCTAGGTGCTAATAATTTTACAGTGATAGTATTTAAATACGGTGGCATAAAGTGTGATTAAATATTGTATTGGGAATTTTATTTGCAGAGTCAAACCTTTACGCTGTCAATAATGTATGAACTACTCATTTATGTCCAAATATTTCTAAGTTATCAAATTAAAATAATTATTTATATACTTGAAATATCTTTTTCCAGTATAATAAATTACATAGAGGACACTATACGTAATTTAAGAAAGTGCAATGAAGTTTTCAGATTTTTTATTTCTGTTTTAATGTGTTAATTAACTTGCAAAAATGCTGAATTTCAAAAATCTGTATCTTTTTTAAAAACCAAATACACAAAACAATATATATAACATGTATAGTACTTGAATGGAATACTCAATTGGCCAAGAAATTTTATTTTTAACTCCATCCCCTTTTGGTTTACAGGGGTCTAAAAATGTCATTTTTCTCAATTTTCTGAAATTTGAGGGGCTGTAATTTATAAAGGGTAAACAAACGCACAATTACAGCTATATTTTCTCATTAGTGTAACGCAGTGATTAGTTTTTGCCATATTTCACTTTGCGTTTTTATCCCCTAAGCGAATTATGACCCTTTGAAATGAGTAAACATTTTACATTTGACCTTGAACTTTGACCTGCTGCCATTATTTTAATTATTAAGTTGCAGCTACATTACTCAGTGTGTGAGACTATTATGTTATTTACTTTAACATCAAAATGGAAAATGTTCTGCCATGATTGCTATTCAATTAGATTTGGATCAAAGTGCAACGGTCTAAAAGTTCCATTTTTGACTACGAAAATGACTTTTGATGACCTCTAAAAAATCAAGGGTTAAGGTTAGAGACAAAATAAAAGTGGTTTTAAACATCATTCATATGCATCTTTTTGGGATATGAGTTTCAAAAAAATTAAAAATGGTCGAGCGCACTCATCCGAAATGGAATGACCCAGTTGTGAAACACATTTTATCTCATCTCCGGTTGGGGCCCGGACTCCAATGAGCAGGGATAATCAGCACATAAGACTTCCCCCCGACCTTCTGGAAGGCAGATTATCTGCAAATGTCCTGGAAAGTTGCATTAAATTCGAACCTTATGTATCACATACGTTCATCATTTCAAAATTTTCCTGGAGAGCTCAAAAGATACATATTTGTCAATGCATATTGCAGTAGACGGTCAAAATTCGAAATACCAAAAATCCGAAGGCACTCCCACGAAGCTTTTATAAATTGCTCAACTGTTGTTAAGAAACAGATGCATTTCGTGAAATAAATTAATTTCCTCACAGTGCATACAGGGGCGGACTGGGTCCTCAAGAGGGCGCCAGCCTTGACTCCCAAAGCACGCAAATTAGGAATAAATAAATAAATCAACAAAGATACACAGGTTCGAGTGCTCAAAAAAAAAAAAAAAAAAAAAAGCTGAGGGCGTAGAGTTTCGAGGGCGCAAAAAAAAATGCATAGGTGGTGAGGTTCCAGGGCGCACAGGTGGGAGCGCACCGCCCCGCAACGGGCTGAAAGAGCAGTCAGCCCTTAAGTTAGCTCCACACACACTCACACTCACACGGAAAAGGAAGCTGGTTTTACTCGTAAAACAAAAATACTCCAGTGGCCAATAAACATTGGCTTTATTTTAATGCTGCCAAACTCACGCTAACAACGACAGTGAGAGTATATTGGAAAAGTAATGAATATTTTCGCGTTTTTATTGTTAACAATATCAGATTTCATTTATAAAATAATTGTGCACATCACTTTATTTTTTTTTTTTGCATCAAAAAATTAAATATAATGTGCTAGCATTTTAAAAACTATTTAAGATTAAGAAAAACACTTTATAAAAATTAAAAAAGAAGACTAATTTTAATGCACAGTAGAAGCTCAGTTTGTGACTGCCCCTCTCATCTCTTGGCGCCCCCCCCCCTCTTCGGATTGTCCTGATCCTACGTTAAAAATTACCTTGCTTTTACGGGAAGAAGATATCGGGCTTTAGAAGACCAGCCATTTTACTTCACACCCCAATCCGGCACGTCACTACCTTTTTGACTTGATCTCCCGACGGGGGCGGCAAAGTGACCAAACAAAACACAAGCAGAACAAGTTTTTACTACACTGCCACTGAATAAGCCGTGAGCCCCTCTCCAGCCTCGAGAGTTGCTTTTCATTTATTTTTCCTCTTGTCTTGATATACTTCCAAGAACATCAGGGCTATCTGGTCTGCTTGGGCTGGTAACTGAGTGAACATTGGAAAAGGTCAAAAAAGGTCATGAGACTCCCTTCCACCTGCTTTTATTGAGCACTGGCCACAGGTGGTACTAAGAATGAAGTTAAAAGAGCCTTTTTTCTTGCTGTTATTAAATTTTCTCGCACTGAATGGTCTCCTAGGGGGGGGGGCGTCGTTTTGAGCAAACAAAATTTTTAGAAAGTCAAAACTGATTTTTTTTTTGATTTTTTCCCCCTTGATTTAGCATGTTGAAACTGATTTTGGCGCCCCTTCGGCGCCCCTTTGCCGCCTCTCAGGCGTGCGGCGCACGCCTTGCACGCCCGCTTACGGCGGGCCTGGGTTCGGGGGTGCACCTTCGGGAATTTTTTAAAATTGAAGTGTTAGAAAAGCAAGTTTTCACCATCTAAGGCGATTTAGCGGGAAGTACTGGCCTTCGGAACTCGATTCGGAAAGTTTTTGAAACTGAAGTCCTTACGTTATCTTCAATGATGTTAAAGAAAGGGATGAGTTCGGGGATTCTCTCGCCCCCCCCCTCTCCGTAGAAATTAGTCTTCAAAACGAAAGTTTTGACGATCTTTACAAATGATACTACTGGGAACCGGTGCTAGTCGGAAGTTTTTTTGAAATTGAGGTTCTAAAGCGCAACTTGAAACGATCTTTTTTTTTTGATCCGGGCACAATTTGGTGATTCTAGCGAGAAAACTTTTCAAAATTGAAGACAAAAATTGTAGGACATCTTTTATGACGTCCCCAGAACGGTTTCGAAAACTGAAGAATTAAATAAGTAATTGGAAATCTTCTCTGATGACATTACGCGAAGGGATAGGATTCGGTAACTTTCTTCCGTAGGTGAAAATGAAGTTGTAACAACAAAATTTTGGGCGATTTTATTAATGTTGGAGAAGGGCTGAAGTCGGGGGCGCTCTCCGGAAAAAATGTCAGAATTGAGGTCCTAAAAACGAAATATTAGATAATTTTCAATAAGGTGGTAGGAGGGCTGAAATTAGGGTCACTCCCCAGGATAGTTTTCGAACTTAAGGACGTAAAAATGAAATTTCAGACGATCTATTATGATGTGAAGGTGGGGTGTTAGAGATCTTTCTCCTGAAAAAAAAATGAAATGAAAACTCTAAATATGCATGTGCAGGACCTCTAAATGCATCTGATATAGTGCTGTGTGACAAGATGGGGTTTGGGGACCCTCTTCCGGATTTCTTTTGAAATTTCATCAAAATGTTGGAGGAAAGGAGGGGGGGGGGGAGTTGGCGGGGGACATTCTTTCACAAATGTTTAGATGTTGAGGTACACCATAAACGAAATTGTTTGCCACCTTCGATGATGTCAAGGAGAAAAATAGTGTTGGAACTCTTCATAAATTTTTCGATATTTAAGTTATAAATGCGCAATTAAAGATGATCTTTGATGACATTGTGGGAAGGGATGGATAGATGGGTTTCGTTGAGTCTCACTCGGAAACTTTTTGAATTGACGTTTCAAAAACATTTAACTTTTTTAGTTTTTCTATTATGGAATTTTTCAAATTTCCACCTAAAATTTTTGTTTGGTTGGAAAACAAACATTTTTGGTCTAAGGAAAAAAAAAACTTTTGACGCTTTGGGCTGAGGTGATATTTAGCAGTGATATCTTGTGTAATTGTTCCCTTTTTATTTAAACTTAAATATCATAGATCTTGAGTTTCTTGATACACTTTTGTTTTCCATTCATTTTATTCGAAATGGAAAAAATTGGCGCCGAACATATTGTTCGTCGGGAACATTGGGCTCCCAGGTTTTGGGCGCTGTCCAACATTTTTGGTGCCCAAAAACTGTACGTCCAATCTACGACGCACAACTTTCCCAGCGCACAACGTTCTCGGCGACCAATGTTCCCGGCGCCCAATGTTCCAACCAACCCAGCGTCTAATCGACGTTACCCAATCTTCCTAAACCGCATTTTTTTTTTAACCTTAGAAAGATTTAGAACTGCTGTTGTTTCTTTTTTACAATGTTCTTAATCACTCTTTCTGTCTTTATCTTAATTTTTCTTCTGTTTAAAATATATTTCGGGGCACCCCATGTATTTTTATCAACTTGGTTGTGATTTTCGTGATGAAATTTTGAATAAAAACTTTCAAAAAAGATAATACGTTGGAAGCAAGCCCCGATAACCGACATAGAGAAAAATAAAAATACATGAAATTGAGTATAAATAAATTATTTATCTAGATGCAATGCATGTGTCTATAGATAATTAAAGCAGTCTACGTTGAATATTTTGCGCAAAGGTGATATAATTGGCATAGGCAACCCGATGGGGGTGGGGGGAGGGTTTTGAGAGGTCTCTCTGACATCCCCAAACTTTCTTTGTCGCACAAGAAATGTCTGACAGTTCAGAAAATTTGGGGACAACATTATATATATATATATATATATATATATATATATATATATATATATATATATATATATATATATATATATATATATATATATATATATATATATATATATATATATATATATATATATATATATATATATATATATATATATATATATATATATATATATATATATATATATATATATATATATATATATATATACATACATATATATATATATATATGATGTTTATTTCTCTTTTCGTTTAATGTTGGTGCAGGTGCATGCTTCGTATTTTGTCATTCGGAAAGATTTGAAGTTTCATTCGGTAAATTGATAGCTCTCCCCTCTTCCCCAAATTTTAACTTTAGGGAGGAGGGGATGATGATTGACAGTCATAAATAAATATGAATAAATAAATTATTATTTGCAAAACACACATACTTACTGTCGCAATATATAAACATCAAGAGAAAATAGTTTCAGTAACAAGTTTTATAAATGAACATTTTCTAGATCACGGTTTTTAATTATTTTTCTGTTTGTGACTTACCTCTTAAAAGCCAATTTTTATAAGAACCGAGCAGAAATGGGGTGTTCGGATGTACATCATTTTTAATTTTGCTCAATTTTTTATGGTGGATTGTTTGAAAAATTTTAAAAAACACGTATTTTTTCTTTTTTTCCAAAAATTTTTTTGGGGACCTGTAAAAATTCGTAAAGTGGAGCCCGACGTATCGGTTTTTCCAAATCAACGTTTTTTAAAATTCGATTATTTCTGCGTATTGAGCATCAGCCAAAATAATTCTTGTGTTTACAATGTGAAATTTAGTACCTAAATTGAAATATATCGAAAATTTTGTGGCTGACCTTTAGTGGACCCTGGCAGGGGTGGCTAAACTGTGCCGAAGAAAGTTAAAATGTGCCATGTTTGAGCCCTCCTGATGGTTCCATGCATTGAGGCTCCACCATGGTTTTTGTACGTAATTTCTGTAATAATATATATTAATTATTCAATACCCTCATTAGTTGCATGGCCAACCCTCTGCGCTGACAAAAACTGGCGGTTTTTCTATCGAAAAATACTAAAAAGGGCAGTTTTAACGAGCATTTATCTCAGTGCACTGAGAGTCAGTGTAGAACTGGATACCTGCATTTAAAACTAGAGTATGTATATTTTCACAAACAAGGGACAGAACTAAAAGTTAGAAAAAAAGTTAGATGGATAAATAAATAAATAAATAAAATAAAAAAACTTGCTATAAAGATATCATAATGAGTCTATTTATTTAACATGAAAGATCATTTCTCTTTTTTATGTGTAAATATATGTATAACTACAAAAGAGAATAGGTTTTTACAAAAGATAATTTCACTTCCACGATTTTCGTTTTAATATTAAGTTATTTTGTTTGTTCACTTTGGAATGCAACAACTAAGGCACTGCATTCAATGCTTATAACTATTGATCAAATATTATGCAGAGAGAGGTGAATCGAAGCAATGGTTATGTGCGCTATTTCAGACGCTTATTTTGATGCTCTTGGTTTTATTTTTCAACAAATAGTCTTTTTCAAACTTTTATATTTGTATAAAATCATTCATATACTTCTTCTTCACACTGTTTTTAGGAAAAAGTAATCATTCAAAAGTAATTAGGAAGTATACTTTTTAGAACTTCCTTTTCTTTTTACTAATTTATTATTATTACTTTTTTATTTCCTTTTTACTTTTTATGGAAAAATAAATGCAAAAATGTGTGAAATTATTATGTTATCATTAGATTTTGACCCAAAAGTAAATAAATAAATGGAAAGTAAAAGTACTTTTTTTCCGGAAAAGCTAATATAATGTATAAAAATAATGCTTATTTGTAAAGCTTGAAACATTTTAAAATAGGAGCTGTATCTTAAGTTCTGCTTTAATGCAACAACTAAAAGCTTCAACTGTTTACGTGTTTTTCACAGTAAAATGAATACGCAAGAGTTTTCAGCACTCCACATTACAGGACATGCAAAAAGGTTCCTATAATAATTATGGTCTTACATAATTAAAACAAGGTTTTTCTAAATAGGCACTTCTCATGAAACGGCGAAGTTAATGAGTTTCAATATTAGTAGTCTGCTTAAATTTAATCAGCAATGGGTATTTTTACAGGCTTTATTAAAGTGGAAGTCCATTTGAATAGGGAAATAAATTGAAGTTTCTTCTCTCCCTTGATTTGCAAAACGAAAACTGCGTCAAGTTATTGAAGAATAGTTAAGAATGATGCTACAAAATTGAATATTTTTAAAGAAACAAAAAATCTAACTAATTAACTAATTAAGTAAAAATATTTTAATGTTTTGACTTTTAGAATAATGCCGTTTGAAAGCGTTCTAACCTATAGCAGTTAAAGATTTGTTGTAAGAAAATAAACAGAAAGTTCCGCCCGGAACTAAACAAGCCTACTTCTCCGTATCAATTTCTATTTTCTAGCTTAAGATCAATATTTCTTCCGTTAGTTGAGGTTGCAAATTTTGTCAAACATGGCTTTTAAAGCTTGAAACTGATTTTAAACAACGAAAAAATAAATACAAAGCAGCAAATAAGGTATAAGGTAATAAGGCAGCAATAAATACAAAGGCAGTTAAAAGGTTAGCTTCCCCATTAAATTTTTTTAAACGTTTGAGATACAAATAATATTAATAATATTAGTAATAGTATAGAAAAGAATTATAAATGCTTCAAAAAGTAAATAAATAAATAAATAAATAATAAAAAGTGAAGTCGATAGTAATTTTTTTTTCTTTAGAATTAAAAAAAAAAAAATCACCACCTCAGATTTCTTTTCTTTTCTTTTTTTTTTTTTTTAATTTTCGCTGCAGAATTTTTATGGGAAAACTTAACTAAAGAAGAAAAAAAAAATTCCAAAAATAAAATCAGCTGCCGCTCTTTTTTTCGGGAAAAACAACTCAACAAAACAAACTACTCTGTATACATTTTCTTAATAGCAGTATAGTAATTACATAATTTGAAATAAATATATTTTCCTAATGGCAACAGTATTAAAGAAATAATAATAACTGTTCAGTTTGAACATTTGTTTTTGAGCATTTTTCTTTGTAAAGAATCTTTTACATCAAAGCTTGTTTCAAGCAAATCCGCCTTTAAGTTCAGGATATATAATTGCTTTAAAATACCTTTTAGGCGCTTATATTTTTGAATTGTTAATTTTGAGTATTTATTTTTTAAAATGTAATTCGTCATGATCTTTTGACAATAAAGTTTGTTGGATGCAAATCCGTCTTTAAGTTCGGGATCCACGTTTTCCTTAATTTTCTCTGTGGGTGTTAAATATTTGCTTTTGAACATGCTCTTTGTCAAGAGCTTTTTCCATCAAAATTTGTTGCAAGCTTTTAGGGATCTGCATTTGTGTAAAACTTCCTCTTAGGCACTCATGTTAAGCTTTTTCTTTCAACTGTTCAAATTTGAACGAAAAAGTGTTCAAATAAAAAAGTGAAAAGTGGAAATGAGGTTTTCTTGCCGAGATCTCTCCGAAAAGTTTATTCGAATCGGACTATTCGCTCAAAGTCATTGGTGTGTGTGCGGGCGGGCGGGGGGGGGGGGGGACCGAAAGACAGACAAGCAGACTGACAAACACATGTTCCAATCCTCCCTACTTTTGATTTTTAGTTTTTCAGTATTTATTTTTTCCTTTTATTTAGTTTAAACTTATTTTTGTTCTTCGTGATGTTTTTACAATGCGGAAATGAAAATGACTGCTAATTTCGCGTGAAGAGTTAGACGGTGCTCGCAACGTAGTTTCAAATTACATGCTAAAATTTATTATAAGTCTAGTTTCAATCATTAAAAAGGATCAGTGAAAATGCACCCCTCTCCTTTCCCTCCTCCACCCCAAAAACCTCCATTTTAATTCATATAAAAACGTTGACTGGGACAAAAATGATTTCAACTTCAATTTTGCGAAACAATGTCATTTATTTTTTAAATAAATAACTCTGCAATTTAAAATCCTATAAAGTTGCGACCAGTTTAAATATATTTCTTTGGAAATTCCAAATATTTTTGTACCTGTTTTGGTTTCTAATATCCTATAGTTCTTACGTGAAACACTGTAGGCGCGCGAAGAAACCAATAAGCAATCATTAATTGCTTAAAAAAACCAAAGTAACATTAGTAATCAAACTTTTTTTTTTTACAAGAAATCAAAGAATAATATAAATACTTTTTTAAAGATATTAATAGCACAAAATAAATGACATTTTCAAAAAAAAAAAAAAGCCATAATAACACTAAATAAAATGAAATCCTTAATTGTTGAAAAAGTTGTAGCAAGTTTTGGAAGATTGCAACAGCTGCAAATAATAAAATATTGAGAAAGCAAATATGAAAGTAACATACTACTTTTGAAACTTTACGGAGTCAATTGTTAAATTTGAAAATAATTTTATAAAGCCTGTCAAAACTTGATCATCAAAAGCTAAATAACTGTTGTACCCATACATACACTTCGTAGAAATGTAGAGCCAAATATTTTTTAATGAAATATTTTTAGAGACATATTGATTTCTGACAAAAGTGTTAATCTGTTTTTCTGCCATTTTATTAATTAAGTTGAAGAGAAAACAACAAAAACACAATTTTTTTCGAAACGAGTCACTTGAGAGCAATAGTAGGAAATAATTTCAATTCTTTTCGCTTACATTGACTTTTCCTCGATGTTAATGGTTTTCTATTTTTAATAAAGGATTATGTGGAATAATGTTTTTGGCAGCGACATGAAAAAATAGTTACAAATGGTTGGTCGAATATTTCCAAAGACGAAAAAGTACCAAGTTTGTGCATTAATTTCTCACCATTTCTCTTGCGATGAAAACCTTCCCCAGAAAATATAATTCAAGCTAAAGTACATAAATATGTACGAATTTCTTAGTCAACTTTTTATGTCTCGTTCGCATAGAAGTGCCGTTGTTTTTTTACTATCAGAAACTATTATCATGAAGTGAAAATCTCCTAAGAGCAAATTAATATTTTTACCATGTAAATTTCAGCAATTTCCATTCTTTCTTATGGATATTTATAACTCGTGGTACATTTTGCAAGCTTTGTGAATTTCACCGCTTAGTTTTTTTACTTTTGTATCAGGCAGCGTGTAGCGTGAAGCTTTTCAAAATATACCGCCAACATAATGTCAACGTCATTGCCAATGCACTCACACTGCAACTTCCTAGTACACATTGGAAGCACATTTTGAATACTTTTATCCAGAAAAGTGTTAAAATGTCCTGAATGTGTACTAAAATGTGTGCCAAATGCGCTCCGTCATAATGAAAGTGGACGGCAATGAGCTTTACGAATCTGTTCCATTATAAAGGAAGTATTCCGAAAGCATATTGAATGTGCTCTGCCTAGGATATCTCATAAACTTCGGAATGGATTTGAGAACATATTGGGAAAATATTTGGGCACACTTGAGAAGCCATCCCTTTCTTTATTTTAATTGGGGGAAGTTGTAGCGTTAATATAGTAAAAGATTTTTCCGGATTCAAAAGCTGATTGCAATGAAAGCACAGTGGTGTCAAGAATTAACATACACTATATGACCATAAGTATTGGGACGCTTTTAAAAACTCCCATTTTTAAAGATGTCTCTAGAAATAAGAGACTAATTACTTTGTAACTTTTGTCACATAAAAGGCATGCTCCAGTTGTCATTTACCAATAAAAGTTGTCTAACTCCTGCGTTTCGGGGATCAGTAACAAACTGAGAAAAACATACCAACTGGAGTATACCATTTATGTGACAAAAGTTACAAAGCAATTGGTATCTTATTTCTTGAGAAATGCGGAAAAATGAGAATTTTTGAAAGTGTCCCAATATTTTAGGTCATATAGTGTAGTTAGGAAGAGAAGTCGTGTCATGGTATCCCCAATTTTTCAGGTTTCGATTTCGTATCAAAAATTTGAAGGGAAAAGAAAAGGAAAATAATCACATTTATTGCCTTTTCACACATTTATTGACAATGCATGTAAAAAAGAATGACAACTCTATTTGCTAAACGTTCAACGATATGTTAACAGCTTTCTTTAACTACCAGCCAATAGAAGGCTTCAATATGATACTAATAGAAATTACGTTACAGTTAATTATTATTAGTTGGTATCGGTAATGCCTTACAATAAAATTCCCCGATCGAAGATCATTCATTACCTTCTGACTGAAAGTTGCCACCTTCGCAACTTGAGGTTCATTGAGGGCAAACACTACTGTAAAAATCAACGGCTTTAGAAAAAGATGAATGTTTAAAAAATGTGTGCTGCAAAGTGATTAAAAAAAGTGGGGGAGGGAGGCACGTGTATCAGTGATCAAAAAATGTTCTCAAATGCGGTCTCAAAAGTGTTCCACAATGCTATTAAACTAAATAAGTGTCCTGATTAGTCTTCTATAATTTTCCAAAATGACTTCAAAGATTTCCAGAAAAGGAGATATATAAGAAGAGCATTTTTGAAGAAAAAATGCCAGCTTTATTCTGTGAGGACATTATTAAAGTTGAGTTTCAAATGGACAAATTCTCTTCTCACACATCGAAGTTGACTGCCTACTTAGCAAAGATGCAAAGAAAGAACCAGAAACAGGATATAATGAGACCCATTCGGCAAAATTCCTGTAAAATCACCTGACGCTTCTCCAATGCCCATTCGGGTTGATCATATGGGTCTGAAGAAAACGGTATCCAACGACACTGAACAGATTTAGGAAAATGGTTTAAAATGAATGCAGTAAAGATGATTGGAGAAAGCACTACTGACATGACAGTAAAAAAAAAAGTTAACTTTCGTGAAAAATTCAAGTCAGAGCCATTTTCAAGAATTATGGCTATCAGATAGAAGCAAATTATCGCAAAAAATATTGCATTTCTTGATAAAACTTGACAATTAAAATTGTTTTCATGAAGTTCGAACAACCTTCTGTATTTCACTAAAACAAAGCTATACATCTCAGCTTTAAATCCACGGAAAAATGTTTTGCCTACATAAAATAGATTTTTTTTTGTATGTGTATAATTTCACCCCACGTTCGGGGATATTTTGTTAGAGACTAAATTCATGCTTTTTTTTTTAGCTTCATAAACTGATTTGCTTTAATTTGAAAAATAATTTTCTCATAGCAAAGTTATAAAATGAACAATCTCTTAGATACAATTTTTCATGTGTGACATCTGAAATTATAACTTAGAACACAGAGCACCTGGTTGCAAATCCCGAATGCTAACACTTCAGCTTGTTTGAAAAGAATTCAAATTTTTATTTTTCGTTTTTTAACTTTATAATGACTTCAGAAAATATTCTCAAAAACGTTAATTGTTGTTTCTGATAGTTAGCGTTTTTGAAACATTTTATATGCATTAAAAATAAACAAAATAAATATAAGATTGTCTCTTTTGTCGACGTAATAGTTGAGCATTTTTAAAGCTATACACTACTTTAGTACGTCAAAATAAATAGAAGCTTCGATCTCTTTAGTTTTGAAACTGTCATATTGCAAAGAAATCGTGAGCTTATTTTCAAATTATTCAATCTATATAGAAAATCCTTTTCTTAAAGCGAAAACTTTTTTCTTCTCCAATTTCTCTTACGTTTTTAATGTGATGTCACTTTTCTGCTTTCTTGCCATCTTAGAATTAAGGAAAGGGAAAATAAATAATTCATTTCGGATTGTTGTTCGAAGAGTTTTTTGTTTCAAAAACGAAAACATGATGTGAGACAAAGCATTTGTTTTTGATCTTGAATCATGAAGCTTTCATATTTCTGGAAGCTCTGCATAAATTTTACGAATTTATTTGATTATATTAGAATCAAACTTTGTGCATATTATCCTTTACACTCAGAAATAATTAATAAAAATGAAAACAGTTTTTATAACTTGAAGTCAATTTTTATAATATATTCAACTAATGTTCTTTTTGCAACTAATATTGTTTTTAGTCAACTATTGATGCATCATCCAATTTCATCATGTAATTTTTCACAGCGAAATGAAGTTTACAATGAGAGACTTCGGTGGAAGGAGGGTACAGCTTCACTTTTTGCCAGTTTTATGTTGCACATTGAAATATATCGTCCCTCAGAGCAACAGTAGGATATTTACTTGTTATTCCTGGGATTAGATGTCTTAATATGTTGCTCTGAAGCGACGATATGAAGAAAGATATCTGTGCCTCAGAGCCAGAGGAACGTAAGTCACATTATGATAATTTTATAGTAGAGAAAAAACTTTTTCTGCCGCATGTGCAAAGAATGGGACGCACGCTCTTTTGATCCTGGTAAAAAATTGAAAAGGATTTTTTTTTAGAAATTACGTTCACATGGCTTCTACATACTACAGCATTCTACACACTAATAGACAGAAAATCACAATTTTTGGACTTACGTCCTTATGACTCTGAGCTACAGATATTATCTTTCACTTTGTGCAGGAACGAGACATCTTCAACCAAGATTCCATTAAATGTAAAAGGAAAAGAGTTTAACAGGTTGCATTTGATTAGAAGACCGATCTAGCTGCTCAATAACTCAATGAATTACTTTGAAACTAAAGTTGTTGTTTTTTTTAATTCCAAGACTCGTATCGTTTTCTTATTAAGCAAATCGTATTTTAGTTATTACTAGCTGCGTCGACCGGCTTTGCACGGTCCACCTCGAAAATAAAGTTATGTCAAGTGACGCGTGTTCAACACTCAGGCTTAAACCAAAAAAAAAAAGTCAGTGAAATTTTGCAGCAGATTCCGGAAAACCCGCCAAAAGTAAACATTTTAAATCCCCTGATTACTGGAAAAGCCTCAAAACAAAAACAAGAATTTTACCTGTTCATATTCGAGAAAAAAGATGGCAATAGATCTTTCATCTCAATGATTTTCTTCACGCTATACATTTTAATAAAAGCATTGTTGCGGAAAGTTGAGATGAAGCGCTGAATAATAATTTGAATAGAGGAAAGCCTTCGAAAAATAGGGATTTTATGTCGAAATCTAAGTGTCATAATTAATAGTTTTTAATTGCTATCTCCGCTAATTATTATCCAAGGATTATGTTAAATAGCCAAACATGAAGACGGGAAGATAACGAATCCATCGATACCTGGTTCGATGGTCAGTTCACTGTCGTTCGGGAGAAGAAGCTTGGACATACATAAATAGATAGGTACATACGCTCAGATTTTAATTATATAAGATTAAAAAATAAAAAAGTAATTACTATATGTATTCGGAGCAGGGTTGGTAAGGAAAAAGTATCGACTCCGAATCTGGGAATTTTAAACCTTCGACTCTCAACTACGACTCCTTTAGCCCGAGATCAGTCCGCATCCGTCTCCACGATTCCGACTCCGACTCCCCAGCCCTTTTTTGACACATGAGTTTCTGACAGTTTTAGATGTGTTCTATACTGTTACGTTAAAAAAAACCTTTGTCCTAAACTCAATTAAACTCAATGTCGGAAACTGTTAAAAACAAATTGCATGGATCACAACCTAATTTTGCACGATTTTGGCTAGAAATTGGTGTTACGGAACCGATAACTCTAAAAATTTTGTGCTGACTTGAAAATGATGTTGAAAGCAGTAGCTGTTTGAAGAAAAAACTGCTTTTTTACATATTAGCGTAATTAACAAGAGCATAGTAAGTTGATTTTTTTAAACTTCTGCTTCGAAGTCCGTTTGCTAAAATTAAAATTAAAAAAAAAGAAACCCTTTGTTTTGATTTCCTTTTTTTATAAAGCAATGTGTCGCAGAGTTTTGAAAAGTTTTACAGTTATGTAATTTTTCATCATCTATATAGAACTACTATCATCTCTATCGAACATTTACAAGAAACCGTATTGAGAAGCGGAAACTTCGTCAATATTGGTTTTTCAAAGTAGTTATATTAAGACTGCTTGTAAATATTTATAACGACCGTTTTGATACTCGTAGTGGTTTTTTTGAAAATTACTTTTAAAATCACATTCATGACATTACGAAGTAATGATACAACAACAATATGTAGCAATTTTATAACGTGCAGCGAAATTTCATTTTGTATTTTTCAATAGCAAAAACTTTCGACCTTCAAGAGTAAACTATCAAATATAGACAGAAAGAAGATTTGAAAAAAAAAATAATAGTTTGAATTTTGACATCTTGAATTCAAATTATGTTTTTCGTAATCACGAGTGTGTGTACGTAGGCGTGTGTGTTTGTGTGTGGGGGGTATGTGTGTTTGTGTGTGGGAGTATGTGTATATGTGTGTAGGCATGTGTGTTTGTGTCTGTGTGTAGGCATGAATGTGTGGGTAGTTGTGTGTATGTGTGTGTTTGTGTGTGTGTGTGTGTGCGTGCGTGTGTGCGTAGTTGTGTATGTATGCGCGTGTGTGTAGGACATGGATGCAACCTGGAGACGGTTTTCGCTAGAGGTGCAGCATCGTGAGGACCCTATCAACGGTGATGCTGCAGAGGGTGGCGAAGGGAAAATAAAATCAAAGGACATCAAAACAGTCAAGGAGAACAATGAGCAATCGTGATTGCTCAAAAAAAAAAAAAAAAAAAAAGAAAGAAAAGAAAAACTGCACATAAAAATACTAATAATTAATTATATTTTAATTGAAAAAATAATAAAAATCTTTGTTTCAAAAAACATAAATATATTTTTAATGGTATTCAAAAGTTTGAAAATCCTCGAAGATTTAATATATTGATCGTTGAAAGGTAATTTTTTGATATATAATTCTGTGTCGAGGTTGCGTACACTTAATTAACTAGAGAGCTTTTTATGTCCTTCAATTTTCTCGTAAAAGCTATTCATCCGACTTTTTTTTCGAAGTAGATTAGCTTAAGTAATAACGTTTCGGAAATAGAAATTTGAATCTCTTCTTTTTTCCCCCTGAAAGAATGAGGCGAAGATATTTATCGAATATTTTATCGTTAACTGTCGTTTATCCTTTCATCGCAATATAGATAAAGGTAGTAAAATCACAAAGTTGCTGAAATATTTGATAAAGCATATGGCGGTAGCTCGAATGCACTACCGGATAATTTTTTTCTTTTTTTTAAATTCTTTAGATAAAAAGTTTAGTCTGAATAAATCATGAATAATCTTCGTGACAACGATTTTTTTAGTTCACTTACACAGAGGGTTAGCACATATAGGGTTAGCTTATACAGGGTTAGCATATACACGGTTAGTATACACAGGGTTAGCAAATACAGGGTTATCATGAACAAGGTTAGCATATACTGGGTTAGAACAAATAAGTGACAGTGGATTAAAAATTTATATCCTTGAAACTATTACACATATTAAAATAAAGCATACAAAAATTTTGAGAAAATGTACGGATTAAGTTTTTTTTATTAGTTACAAATGTTGAATGTGAGAACATTTGTTTCGACAAACATCTAATCTTTAATACGGTCCCACCCACACATTTTGCAGTATTACCCTGTCAGTGACTCGAAAGTCAGTTTTATGATAATACCCTTTCAGAAGTTTATGATGTTACAAAGTTTTGCAATATCACTCAGTCAGTTCGTTATGCTGCACCATTTTGTAACATCACTTTGTCAAAAATTTGTAATGTTGCACAGTTTTATTAGTATCATTCTGTCAAATATTTGTAAAAATGCACAATTTTATAATATCTCTTTGTCAAAAGTTAGTTACGCTGCACAGTTTTTTTTTCTCTCTGTCAGTGGTTTGTAATGCAGTTTTGTAATATCACTGTTTCAAAAGCTTGTAATGAAGCACAGTTTTGTCATATCTCTCTGTCAAGAGTTTAAAAGGCTGAACAGTTTAGTAACACTTTGTGAAAAATTTGTTATTCTGCACAGTTTTTAAATAACACTCTCTCAACAGTTTGTAATGCTGCACAATTTTGTACTCTCCCTTTGTCAAAAGTTCGTTACACTGCAGTTTTTTTAAGTCTGTGAGTAGCTCGAAACACAGTTTTGTAATATCACTCTGTCAAAAATTCATAATACTGCAGTTTTGTAACATTACTCTGTCAAAAGTTCAAACGGCTGCACACTTTTATAATATCACTTTGTCTAAAGTTCGTTATGCTTTATTTTTGTAACGTCGCTTTGTCAGTGGTTCAATATAATGTTTTGTAATATAAGCCTTTCCAAAGTTCGTAATGCTGCACAGTTTTGTAATATTACTCTGTCGAAAGTTCATAATGCTGCAGTTTTGTAATATCGCTCTGTCAGTGGTTCGTAATTCTGCTAATTTTCGTTTTTGAAGTTCTTGTAGCGTTTTCGACATCAGTGGTTGGTTAAGAGTGTCTTTGACTCGTTGTCGTCTTGTGCCAGCTAGGCTGGCAATTTGGGGTGCGCTGCTTCACTTTTCCAACTGTACCGTAATTTGTTGTGAAGTTCGACTCTCGCAGTACACACATGCTGTTGGGACCCGGTTATAGGGTAGGCAACTAATCAATACACAACAACACATTCACACAAAGAAACTACAAGGACAAGAGAGAGGAATTTCATCCATACCCACGCCGGGATTTGAATCCAGGGCCTCACCATCGCGGTCACACTTCTCTGACCACTAGACAAGGCGACCGGCAGCGTCTTTGAAGTAACTTCATAAAAAGAAAACAATCAATGAGTTGAACGAACTGAATTACATATTACATTGTCATGTAACAAAATACTCTATTTTAGTTTTGCGTCATAATACTCAAAAATGAAGGTTTTACAAATCAACATTTTTGAAAACCTGTTGCGCCATTTCCTAAAATAAAATGATCGCTCATTTACAATAATATTTCCCTCATTATATAATTACACGCACTTTATAATAATTAAGGATCTTTTTTTTTTGTAATTCGAAGCGTTGAAGTTATCACGTAATGGGGTCGTTTCCAAAATTTTAAAAACATTTTTTTTTGAAATAGCATGCTTAAAAACATGGGCTCTGACCATTTTTTGATAAATTCGTTTACGCTGAATATTTAAAAAAAATTACTTAAATTGGAGCGCTTTCATTGTTTACGGCTTCTGCCGTTGACATCACAAGTGATGAAATGCCATTCAGTGTTGCCATTCACAGTGCAAAATATTTAATTCGCATCTTTACTCACGTGTATTGGCAACGGTAGGATTAATAGCAAGCGTAGAGCGTAATTTTAATTCGCTGCTTGATTATCATAACGTGGAAACATAGTAGGAGGATGCGGCAAAGTGCATCATTTGTGACGTCATCAAGACCACGCCTTGTTTGAAAAATCGGACATTTAAAAAAATTAATTAAAAAAAAAACTGTTGAGAAAAATGAAAGTATTTTCTAGGTACATGTTATTTTTTTGCTTATTCTATCCATTTCAATGACTCAAACCATCCCATTAGTTGCCATGCAGAATAAGTTCGCCTGTTATGTGAGAATTTATTCATAAATATGAAGCTATAAATATCTGTAACTCATAATTTCTTTTGTTAAAATGAATAAATTGAAGACAAATTCGCCAGCGTAAATTTAAAAATAAAATCTTTTACGGAGCCCCATTTATACTCACGAACTTCTCTTGTACTGAAAAAGAACGAAGGAGTTCACGCTCATAACTGTTTTCTTTATTGGAGAAAAAAAAAAAAAAAAACTGGAAGCAAGTTTTCGCAGATAAGAGTATGTGACAATAAGTTAAATTATTCTGAGTCTTAAATGTGCAAATAGCTTCTTGAGGAATTTTTAAAACATATAATTACTTTTTTATGTAAATATCAGAAGCCGTGTTCAGTTTGAAGCTTAATACGTATGATTTTACATTAAATGTGGCATTATAATAAAACATTTTTTAATGAAAATGTGTTTAGTCTAAGCGAAGTAATTTGCGAGACCATCATCATTTGAGTACTTGCAAACTCTGCTTAATTAGAGTTATTAATTCTTGTGACCCATTTTTACCTTCCTTATTGAAATCGTATGCAATTTATCAAAGAGTTTTAAAGTTACTTTTTGAAGCTGAAATAAATTAACTTACTACTTGTTGCAAGCTATTTTGAGTCAATTTTCTTGGAAAAGTAAACTGCATACAAAAATTATGGAAAAATTAATGAAAATAGAAAAAAAAAAAAAAAAAACTGAAAACTGAATTTTACATAAAACTGATGTTGTATGAGGAAGTTGTTAGGAAAAAATGTTGTACGAAATTTAAATAAAACTCAAAACAGCACATAAACTAGTAATATGGAAAGGTGAAATCAGCAATGTGTCGGACATGGCATTGACTCATTTCTTATATCTTTCGACGAACTGATGCAATTAAAACCAAAAGTTTCCAAAGTTTAGGAAAAAATTCAATTCTTCTACGTTTCTAATTTGAGAACTCTTTTGGAGAGTTTTAAGCTTTAACACAAATCTCTCCCAGCCTCACCCCCCTTCCACATAAAGCTATGGCGATAACATTTCCTTTTCTCGCGATCATATTAATTTTTAAACAATGTATAAATTCGTGAAATACACCGCCAGCTCAGTGAGCTGGCGGTGTATTTCACGTGTTTCTGCTTTAGCCCTGGCTAATGGGCGGTAATTTACTGAATGTATAAATTGTAAAAGAAAAGTCTCAGGTGGAATGCAACGTTAATATGCATAAATTTGTTGGAAACTGCAGGTACGAAGTTGCAAAAACGCTTTTTCAGTGCAAGAGAAGTAAGCATATGAATAAAAAAAAAAGACATCGGGCAAATCGGGCTTTTTGCCGGATGAATGAAAAGTCGGAAAATGTCCGGAAGAAAAGACATCTCAATGATTTAAGCTAACTTTCCAAACGAACATTTCAACCCCTGTACTTAAACATTTCAACTACCGTACTTAAACTTTTCAACTCCTGTACTTAAATATTTCATCCCCGGTACTTGAATATTTCATCTCCTGTACTTGAACATTTTAATTCCTGTACTTGAGCATTTCATCTCCTGTACTTGAACATTTCAACTTTTGTACTTGAACATTTTATCTCCTGTACTTTTCCGATTGCTTGTCCAGCGAGGTCACAAACTGTAGCACCTGTGACTTCTGATTGTTCAGGTAACGGCTTATCAAGGGGGTACCATAAAATGTAGTTTTTGAATGAATAATTTTGCTCAGCTGAATTTTGATTCAAATTTCCATGAATATAAAATCTTACCTCATTAGTGGCAAGATTCAGAGCCACAGTTGCGTTGTTACATTAAAATCAGAAAAGATCACGTTTATTTTAACATGGTAAATCGCAGTTTGATTTATGTTATTTCTCAAAGGTGTGTTTTCTGTGTGCAACATAGATTCCACGGTATTTAATCGAACTCCTTAAGTTCGAAATCATTTAAAAAAATTTTTGCCACTTTCAGTGAAGAAGAAACAGTTAATTTTTTGGTCGTGGATTTTAAACTACGTTTAGGCTGCGAGTAGAAAAAGTTGAGAACTGCTGAATTCACTGTAACTGAATCTCTCTATTGAGTATTTTTTAGTTAATTAATTGAGCAATAACAACAAATACCGATAGTTTTTTTATGTTTCATTTACTTTCCGAAAGTTTTCTTCAATTGCCATTTGATTAAAGCAATAACATGAATAAGAGTCAGTCTTATATTTCCTGTAACAAAAATAATATTTTTAACGATATATAAAGTTATTTAACTAACTAAAATTCTATAAAATTGTTATGTACAATGCCAAAGCAATTTAATAATTTCAGTCAGTTTCATTTTAAATCATTTTATTTCATTATAAATTTATTTTTACTGCCCAAACTACGAAGAAAATAATAAATCATACAAAGAAATCCTCGATTTATACCACGACAATGTTGAAAGAGTTGAGTTCTATCTCTTATTCAGGCTCTTCTTCAAAATACTTCCAGAAAATGTTTCATGAGTTTTTACACAGGTGTTCAATATCGGAGAATATTTGGCAACAAAGAGGAATCCTCTTTGTATGTTAATATAAAATAAATATTTATTAGTTCAGACAAGCCGCATTTTATTGATTCAAATGTATTTTCTTCAGTATTTACATTTATTTGGAAAAGTTAAGAAAATATTTTTATAACCATTCCGAAATTTTCTGTGATAGAAGTGTTCTCAATTTTTATAATTTGCTAAATAACAATTTAATTGGCGTGGAAGGATACGGAATACTATTGAAACTGGAAGCACAAATCTAGAAATTTTCTGCAGCAGCCTTTGTTCTCCACTTTTAGCAAAGTGAAAGATTTTCTTCAAGTATAACGAGAAGGGAGAGGGGGGGGGGGTCTAGTCTTTTATTTATCTTCGATAAAGGTGCATTGAAATATGTGGTTTAACTTTGCATTACTTAACAGTTTTAAGCATGATTGACTTCAGAAGGAATTGCAGGATGCTCAATGCTGCACTCTGGGACTAATTTACAGGAGGGTATTCAAGGCATACGCCCAGGCTCCAACTTGTAACGGCCCTCAAATTACAGCAGGAAACAATTTTTTTTCATAAGAAAATTCCTTTTACCTCAAACAAACTTGATAAACAGCTCTTTTAGATGTAAATTTTAAATTTTGCAAATGATATTTCGCACTGCTATTGGTGCTTTGTCAAGAGCCTATTAAACATATCTTGTTTCCTGCATAATTTTCACCATGCTCATCAACAGCTATATGAATTCAATTTTATTAATTTTCGCAAAGTTTAGCTAAATTAAATTTAGAGTTCCCAGGTGATATAGTGGAATGTAGGGTAGTAAAATAGTGAAGATAACTTACCATTTTCGAAATGTACAAATTGATTATTGTTATTTATTATTTTTTTTTGAAAATTACCGTACACAAAGAAAAATAATGCATTTCATTATAAAACATTGCATTTAAACATTAATTCATATTTTTGCCTGAAAATTTGTTCCTAGGAAAAATTGAATTTTTAAACGTTACTTTCAACTTTTTAAAACGTTACAAAGTGATATTTTTTTCTGAAGAAATACTTTCCATTTGATTATTATCTTTTGTTTTGATTGCATGAATGAGTAAATAAAAGAATGAATGAATAAAAAAAATAGTGAATGAAGGAATCAACTAGTGAATTATCAACGGAAGGAATGAAAATGAATAAATTAACGGATACGTGATTTAATAAGCGATTCAATGAATAAACAAAATGAGCAATTTCACTTTGCCACATCCATTTTGCCTTGCATGCCCTTGACTAATCGCACAAATTTTTTGAAATAAAAACTTGCTAAATATTAAATAAAAAAACTACGCCGAATATTAGTAGGTCTCAATTAATATTTACAATTTATTTACGCTATGAAACGCAGTAGCACCATTACGAGGAGAGAGGGGAGGGGGGGGGGGCGTTTGCGCCGGATGACAACCTCTGGGGGACGAGTAACACTCAAAAGACATTTAAGAGTTTCTGAAAAATAATACTGAAATTTCAGTATATTTTTAGTCAAATTAACTTCATCCCAATACATCATTTTCTTGCTTTTTTTTTTTTTTTTGACTTTACTATTGGTTTAGAAAAAACACTGTCTTTCGATGGCACCATAATACCTGAAGTTATTCTAATAATAGTTTGTTGATTATTATTTTATATTCTTTTAGAATATTTAGAAATATAAGGCGTGATTATAAATGTTTGTGCACAGATGTGTAGAGGACCTTCTTTTTTTTTCGTTTAAGCAGGAAAAGTGCACAAAATAGCCAGAGCCTGTGCTCTTTGCCTCCAGTACACTGCTAGATAAGTCAATAAGAAAAGTGACTGTAAACCACTTATAATATTTGTGCGTGTGTGTGTGTTGGTAAGCAGAAAACAAATGGTGAGCATTTATTATTATCATCATCATCATTATTGTTATTAGTTTTAATGTTTCTTTTTCTTGCAATGTATTGTTTAACCGTTCTATAATTCCTTCGTTTTCTTTCATTATTCTCTTACCTTCAATTTTGTTTGATTCCTAACGGTTTACCCGAAATTCGGATTTACAGTAAAACCTGTAAAGTTGACCACCTTTGTAAGTTGACCACCTGCCTAAGTTGACCGCTTTTGTCAGGAACGGAATTAGTCCTTTCTTATGTAATGAAGGAAAACCTCTGTAACTTGACCACCTCTCTATCTTGACCACCTGTCTATCTTGACCACTAATATACACCAGCTTTGTTTTGAGGTATTGTAAAAAACCCTTTGTAAGTTGACCACTAGGCAAAAGCATTAGATTGTACTAAAAGTTTCATCAGTTATGCCTCAAATAAGTAACCAGACATTTTAGAAAAACCTATGAATATTTATGTTTCTATCGAAAAACATTCGGCTAATATTAAGTCACAGAAAATGAGCCAAACTTCAATAAGGAGTTACTTTGTTGAAAAATTGATTATACCATGGTTACAAATGTACAAGAAAAAATCAAATGAAGAATTTGAGTCACTTTTGACTTGTTATGAATTTTTAGGAATTGTTAATATCGAGTAAGTAGTTTTATATAAGCAATAAGGCTTTTTTTTTTGATCAATTCACAGAAATTTTAAATTTGTATGATACTTTATGCGTCGTTCTGGTAAATAATCTCTAAAAATATTTAAACAACATTTTTTCTTACATGAAATACACCGACAGCTCAGTCATTTCCAGCCGAGGACTGCAGTTTCGTGCTTATTAGCACTCATCAACCAGGCATAGGAAAGTGACTGAGCTGGAGATGGAAAACCTCTTATGGAAGCCAAGAGGGCCAAACAAACTGGTAGCTAATGTAGAATTAGCACAGACCAGCCGAGTGACCGAAGCAATGGTTCGGTTCAACTCGAAAATTGATGGCAAGGCATGGTATATTCAGTAAATTACCGTCCATTGGCCAGGGCTAAAGCAGAAATACATGAATTTGGTGTATTTCATGTATTTCTGCTTTAGCCCTGGCTAATGGGAGGTAATTTACTGAATATAACATTTTTTCTTATTGTTTTAAAGTAATGTCAAACAATGAAAGTGAGTTTAAAGTATTCCAATTAGTTAAAAAATAAATGCATGAGACAAGAAATGACAAAAAAAATAATAATAATAAAAGTTTTCATTACTACCCTCTATAAGTTGACCACCTGTCTAAGTTGACCAGCAAAGTGCTGCACCGCAAGTGGTCAACTTACACAGGTTTTACTGTATTTCAATTATTCTTGTTAGTTTTTACGATTTTTTTCTCCACTTTGTGTAGTTCATTTGTCGAACTAACACCAGGCGACAATAAAAATTCGTCATTATATTTGTCTTCCTGCTTTTAATAATGAATTAAGGCACAGAGAAAAGAAGTTTATAGAGGGGCTAAAAATATCTACACATAATGATGCATGTAGCATCTTGTTCAAGTTATTTACTACAAAGTTTTTCCAAGAAAAGTGTAACTTCATGCATGATTCAGACTGGTAAATTAAGATTCATCTGAATTTCAGTTTCAATACTGTTTTACGGTTAATAAATTTTACTGTGTTTTAAACGTTTAACGATTTCATCTGACTTTGACTATTTTTTTTTACTGTTGTGTTCAAACTTACTCAACCTGTACATGATCGCTGACGTTAGGTGTATGTATTTGTGTTTTGCTTGTGAACCAGTCAATAAAAATAGATATTTTCCAGAAACCCATTCATTGTTTTATCGAACATAGTTAAGAAGCCATGAGGTTGTTGATCACATTATTATGACTTAAAATATTTCTTGTAATTATTTGTTAGCATCAGCTTTCATTCCTGTTCATTAACCGGAAATCACGTCGAAAAAATCTAATTAATTCTGACATCGTGCACATTTATGTTCTACAGTTAACGGGGTTGTTTCCTTCAGTCAAAAGTACGACTTTTAGTCAGTAAAACTAAAACTACTACAGAAATTTTAGTTTTAAGTAACTTCAGTAATAGTTACTACCGAAATGGATAGAATGAGCAAAACAAAAATAACATGGAAGCGAGAAAAAACTTTCATTTTCCCAACGCTTAATTTTTAATAAATTTTTTTAAATGTTTGATAGTGAAAATAAGTCGCGATCTTTATGACGTCACAAATGATGTACTTTGGCGCATTTGTCTACCGCGTTTCCACGTTATGATACTCAAGAAGCGAATTAAATATTGCGCTCTACGCTTGCTATCAACCATATCGTTGCCAACACATGTGAGTAAAGAAGCGAATTAAATATTGTGTTCTGCGAATGGCATCAGTGAACGGCTTTCATCATTTGTGATGTCATCGGCGGAAGCGCAAACAATGAAGTGCACCGATTAAAATATTATTTTTAATATTAAATTTAGTCAAATTATTTAAAAAATGGTCGGATCCTATGTTTTTAAGCATGCTCTTTCAGAAAAAAATACTTTTAAAATATCGGAAATGACCACATTTAACATCATGATGTCAAATTATTGGATGTGTACAATAGTATCAAGAATTTGAGTTAAGTTTTTCAAAGAATTTGAAAAATTGCTTGAAGTTTAATGTAGTTTACACTAGGACTCGACCGATGCATAGGCGCCGATGGTTCAACAATTTAGCCATCGGCATCGGCATCGGCGGCCGATGCTAACTTGCGGGAAACATCGGCCCATCGACCTTAAAAAACATCGAAAACCGATGGAATTGGCCGATGTTTTTTTTTTTTTTTAAAAAGGACCTTTGCTGTTTTATTTTTTAATACAAAGTAAATGGAGTTGTTGTGTTCATATAAAATTATTTACTTAAATTTCAGTATGAATTTCTATTTTTAGTCATCCCTAGAAGAGTTTTTAATACTACATTCAGGTACCAAACAAGTTAATTATTGCGTTGCTTCTTGCAGCAGGATGTACGTATGTATCTGTCATAAGTCATAACTCAAAAATGATAATCTGTAAAAAGGTTAAAGTTTCGTATGTGGGGTCTGCGGACGTTCCAGTTGTGCACTTCCCTTTTTGTTTTCGATCGGATGTTCTGAAAAGCCTGTTTACTCATTTTTTGTGGCTATTAATTACTTATTTCAATGCTTAACTTATATAGCGTCTCAGACTGACGATCATTTGGTGATATAGTGCCGAATTGGAGACCATGGAAACAAATATGAGATGGCGAAACTGATTTTTGTGTCATTTTATTAGATTCCCGTTGAACCGACGGTAATTTTTAATTTTTCGATATTTGTAATATGAATCACAGTAATGCAGTCTTTTCTGTATCGCTTCGGCGGAGTTACAAGTTTGAGGCTTGTCGAAATACATTTAGAGGATCACAGAAGTTGTAAAACATTTATCATTCGCATTTTTGTAACTCCTTCGGTGGCCCTATGGTTATGGGGCCTCTCGCGCAATTGCAACATTTGCTATATTTTAAATCCGCCATTGCACGTCAAAACAAACTCTGGTGCAAGTTTTGAAAGGGTTTTCTGCTGAATGTTATTATTATTTTGAACTCTATTTTTACGACTATTTTATGAATTACCGAGAACACTTGGGTGCCCCTCCTCCCACTCCCTCAATTTCTGAAATTAAACTCTAGTTGTACTTCTGAGTTGTTTAAAACTAACACTATCATAAAATTGGAGATTTTTTTTTCAAACTTTATCTATTGTTTAGAAAGAATTTAGGGCATTAATGTAAGAAATTGATTAAAGACGTTTTGAATGGTGACATAATTCGGAAATCAAAGGGACTTTTGATTTTTTTTTTTTCGGAAGTGCTGAAGTAAATTCAGAAACTCTTCCGAGGCGTTGGAGGTAGCTGTTCTGTACTACAAAATTGAGGCAGAGGTTGGGGCCGAAGTGTGATTTACTCCAAAATCAGAGGGTGACCCCCCTAATCCTACCTCGTCGTTTCAAGCATTTCTTAAATATTTAGCGATTATTTATTTTGATCAAGAAATGTCATTTTGCGTATTTCTCATACTTGTTTCACCTATATTTTGTAAATTGCCATCTTTTTTGCATCATTAATAGCGATTTATTTTTTTTTCTGTTGTAAGTAACTATTTTTATGTATTTATATAAAATCAATGAATAAGTTATTTTCGTTTTTTATCGAAAAGTTTCAAGAATTTTCTATTATGCAATTTTTGAAATTTCAGAAAATTATTGTTAAATTGAAAAAATTAATTTGAACTTGTTTGTAAAGCTTCATAAAAGATTAAACAATCCAATTGTTCAATACTATGTGTGCAAACACCATATCAAGTAGTATATGTATTCAGTTATTAACTTGGTGTAAATATTGAGTTTGTTTATTCTACCTGCGTTTTAAGAACCTTGCTCTTTTCATGGCTATTTTTTTTTCAGCAAAATGTATGTCACTGTTATAGCTTTTATGAAAAATGCAAACTTTTCTGTTCATAAATTTTAAACAAGTATAAAAATATTACTATTTTGATTTAATATTGTAATTTATCTGTTACCTTTTTTGTTTAATTTGATGACTAAAAAATGTCTACGTGCAATCTTTCCACTTTAATTGCGTAATTTGTTGACGGTTTCATAGTTCTATTCTTAATTTTTTTTTTGAATGATTAAACAACGTAATTTAATTTTTTTAACTATGTTTAGTGTACCTAAATCCACACATTATTACAACATTACTGAAATCTTAAGTTATATGCTCTATTATCTAATTTAAAAAAAAAAAAAACAAATCAATTGGTTATTAAACAGTCTCTTTGTTTTTCCTCCTTCTTTTTTTGGTTATTGTTCTTTCTCTTTCATCATACAGCAGTCAAAAAAGGAGAAGCATAACTACATCCTATACAGATTGTACGTAGTGCGATACAAAAGTTCGGGGTTAAGCTGTATAAAATCTTACCCAGAATAGTTCACATTACCGAAGCACATCCACCTTCAAAAGGTCGCCTTAAGGGACTATGTACTTCTGCCAGTGTTCATATAACTTTTGGAATCACTCCTGGAAGCCATTTTTCGCTACCTTCTATGATGCAGATTCATCTTCTCCTGACGGAAAAAAGCGGCGTCTATGCAAATGTTTTTTTTCTGTGAACAGGTAAAAGTCACACGGAGCTAAGTCCGACGAAACGTTATGTTATTTGTTTGTCATATCAGAGTATTGACCAATCGAGCCGTGCATCCTCAACATGAAAGTCGCCTTCTTCCTCACGATGAAGTTAAAGCAGTAGCGCAAGAGGCCTTACAGGGATTTGCGAAAAATGTCTTCCAGGAGTGCTTCTAAAAGTTATACGAACGTTGGCAGAAGTGCATAATCACTCAAGGTGACTATTTTGTAGATAGATATATGCTTCGGTAATGTGAACTATTCAGGCTAAGGTTTTATACAACTTGACCTCGAACTTTTAGATCATACTACGTACGTATGAGTTTTCAATTTACTATTTCATAACGTTTTTGAGTGACGCAGGTTTACGCGCATGAAGACATCACAAGAGAATTTGCGATAATTAACTGAGGAGGCGTTCAAAATGGATATTTGGTTATCTATATATTCTTAGGTACATATGTATGTACAGATGTGCCGAAAAAACTTGTGAAGTATAAATTTGGTGATAGTAAAATATAAATTGAGGTCGAAATCTATTTTTTTTTTTTTTTTTTGTGTGATTACAATTCTTTATTCGTAGAAAGGAAGTAAAGTGAAAAATGAATCAATGATCCTTTAAATCCCTGACAATCTTATCAATTTATTTCTGTTTGATTTTTTTTTTTTTTTTGCCATCGGCCAACGGCATCGGCCATCGGCCATCGGCAATCGGCCATGTGGAGGGAAACAATTGACCATCGGCCATCGGCCATCTTTGAACAATCGGCCAACAATCGGCATCGGCCCATCGTCCAAAAAATGCCATCGGTCGAGCCCTAGTTTACACTATTCAAGCACACAATTACAATATACATAATATATTTTACTCCCTAATAGTATGTTATATCTCTTATTGAATAAGTTATATCTGAAGATTATTGTTTAATACAGAGAAAAACTGAAGATTGACGAAAAAATGAATTTAATGAGTAAGCTATTAGAATATTAAATTACTTGCAATGGAGTTCTCTCAGCGGAATTGATTTACTTATCCTGACATTTATATTTAATTTGCATACATTAGAGAAAATTGGGGGAATCGGCTCATGAAGCAATTTTTGAATCTCTAAAAAATGAATTATTCATTAAACTTTTTAAATTCTGCGTAACACTAATGGATGAGCTTGGAAGTTTTGCTGAAGCGGTTTTTATAAAGCAGTTTGCATATTCTTATCTATTTTTTTCTTCAAATTACTGGATTCATTGTCATGAATATTAGTTTGAGTTTATATCAATCAAGGTGTTTCCATTCTGCATAATAGCGCATTTTGATTATATTTAAAATGAACTCATGATGATGTTAATTTCATGAAAAATATATTTAAAAAACATATTTTTACGGGTTTTTTTTTTGCTTTAAAATTAGATGTTTCGGATTTGGTCAATTGCGATTGTCTTAAAAACAAGAGTTTAAATTGATATTCGTAATGGGTTTGGAAATATTTCTAGGATTTTTGTGACGTGTTTCTACCAATAATATAAATTCAATAGCATTGTAAAAATGTCCCTTAGTGCTTTGTGCTGACAGTATTTGCAATAGCAATAGTGGGTAACTAGGGAAAATGCAAAAATAACGAATAAATAGTTTTTTAACAGCTAAAAAGGTCACAACAGTTTCCCATTTTGAGCCTGCTTTAAATTTTCTAGACACGATAAAATACATATCACAAACAGTAAAAAATGACCTGAGTTTTTTTTTCTTAAATTCAAAGTAGTGTTTAAAGCCTAACTCGACTCCATAAACGGCATATTGATAGTCTTCTAAAATTAAAAACATAAATTATGTGAGTGAATGTCTTGAAGAAAATGAGGTAATAATTGCTTTATTATTTGTAACGTATTAAAAAAAATAATTCTTGCAAAACTAAACTTAATATTTGCATTACAACAATCATTTTTGTCAGAAATGAAATAATTTCTACTTCTTCCCTTTCACTGAAATTAAGAAAATAAATAATCACATTTACTGAGTTGGATGGTTCAATAAAACAATTAATTATCTTCATCAATCTCAATTCTTAAAAAAAAAAAAAAAATGATATAAAATAAAACAAAACGAAAAAAAAGTGTTGCTTTTACTCTTAACTTTTATTTATTAGTTCAAAAACTCAACCTGAATTTCGGTAGTTTCATTGGCGTTATTTATTTTTCTTTTCATAGATAAAACGTAATGAAATTGTCCCGCAAGAGATAATGTAAAAACATTTTGATTTTATATTGGCCTAGCCTTAAAATCATCAAATTAAAAACCTTTTTTGCACATGTTTCAAATGGTAAGCTCTTCTTTCAATTTTTTTCTGAAGCATATATGGGTTGTGTTTTGTTAAAAAAATCACTATAATGTTTTTGTTAAACATTATAGTGATGTTTTTTGTTGAGTACATATAATGTAGCTTAGTAGATGTTTTTGTAGAACATACAGAGTGTTCCGTTTTAACCTGGAAAACCTTTATTTTCGCAACTGTTAGTCCTATATGTATACTTTCAATTTCAAAAATGTTCAAAATCAGATGCAGAGTTAAGGTACTGAAAGTTTGAAGAAAAAATAAAAATCAGTCAAAAACAAAAAATTTAACTTTTTATACGATCCTCAGGTCCCCTAAATAATGTTTAGAGAAACAATCTCCAGTGAAAGCTATTACCGACACAAAAAACTTGACATTTGTGCGATCAAAACTCAAAGAGATATTCCATTTCAAAGTTTTAAGGAACCATACAGAAGATGAGATTGGAACTTATCAGAAGAATGACATTTTGTCAAAGTAAGAAAAACAAGGTATTTATATTTTTCATTGTTATTCAAAAATAAATGCAAATGTTCTGCCGTGATGCGCAAAAATACACTACAAAACCTCGAACAATTTGAGAAACCACGCTCTATGCACATATATCATTTTAGACACTTGTTAACCGCTACATTTCCACCGAAAGGTGTTATTGACGACAAGTGAAAAGTAGTCTAAGTCAGAAAAAGCTGCGTTTCATATCTCGGTAAATATTGGTCCTACTAATTTCAAACATTTTTTGTTAGAATTATTTTTCAATCGAGATTATTATCGTTATAACATCGATACTTTTCCATCGATGTTTAAGGCTCGGTGTTTTGCGTTCGAATTTTTTTCGACATCGATTTTTTTTATATTTGTACCAACGATATCCTTAAAAAATGAGAATCCGGCATCCTGTGATATCCGGAAAGCGAAGATCTGGAGCTACTTTTTGAAGCCTGCCTTTAGTCACGCACGCTTTTACGTTTCACATGATAGTGGCCATCTTTCATATTTGTAGTTGGTGTATATATATGCCCCCATGAGAGGGGCGCCTATAATTAAATTGCCTCTTTTTTCGAATGACAAAAACACTTCTCAAGTGATGCAACTTGCATCTTTCGTGATGGGAAGTTCCTCAAAGGCACTTGGGAAGAGGTGTGGGGGAAATGTGTTACCGTTGGCTCTCTTGACGACTTTCCACAAAAAAGCGTCCTTAAGTAGAAAGCATCCTTAAATAGAATGCTTTTAACATTACAGTGGACCATTTCGGACCATGAAAAGCCGTCGTTAAATCGAGAAAG
Source organism: Uloborus diversus (assembly GCF_026930045.1). Classification (NCBI taxonomy): domain Eukaryota; kingdom Metazoa; phylum Arthropoda; class Arachnida; order Araneae; family Uloboridae; genus Uloborus; species Uloborus diversus. Next base: position 73,506,573 of record NC_072731.1, on the reverse strand, counting down.
TCGTTAAATAGAGGTCGTTAAACAGAGAGCCAACTGTATATGCCAAATGTGGGTACATTTAGATTGTGCCGGGGCTGAAGAAGCCAGTTATGTTTGCGATTTACATCCCATTACTTATGAGGCTGTTTTTAAAGCTTTTTGTAAATCGTAGTTTTTTAAGTAGGTTTTTTCGTAGTTAAGGGATATCATTGTTTCATCTTCTCGCATTTTGGATTCGTGTACAAAAATCTAGAATTTTTCGAATTGAAAATAATTTGAAATCAAAAACAAATCTGGTTGCATGCATATATAATATAAATGTTTGGAGAATTATTTTTTTGAGCTTTTTAAAACTTTTGGAAGCATTATTAAAATCTTTATCTTTACTAATAATAAAGCTGAAAGTCTCTCTGTCCGGATCGCTGTCTGTCAGGATTTCTGTGACGCGCCCAGCGCCCCGACCGTGCGGCCGATTTTTATGAAATTTGGCACAAAGTTAGTTTGTAGCATAGGAGTATGCACCTCGATCGATTTTTCGAAAATTCAATGTGATTCTTTCTCTATTCCAATTTAAAGAACAAAACTATCATAAGATGGACGAGTAAATTACGAAATTATCATAACGTGGAACCGTAACATGGGTACAAGCCAATTGGCGAGAAAATTCACTACACATTATTTGTAAATATACAGGCGAACCAAAAGACCTTTTAATTTTTCTATTACGGGCAAAGCCGTGCGGGTACCACTAGTATATAATATAAATGTTTGGAGATTTTTTTTTTTTTTGAGCTTCTTAAAACTTTTGTGAGCATTATTAAAATTAAAAATAAAAACATACCTACATCTTCCAAAAACTATACTTATCTTATAAACCGGATTATTAATTTAAAAGGTATTAGAGGAGACAGTCATACCGGCTAACACACATTTCCTCTTATCATAACCTACTTTCCTTTTTCGATGTTTATTGATTTTTACTTTCTTCTATATATAATATATAGAAGAAAGTATTGGATTCGTGCAAATTTTCGAATTTCGAATTTTGACGGATTCGAACGTTTTGAGGTGTGCTGAGTCCATTTCGACTATTTTTGGAAAATGTCTGTCTGTCTGTGTGTATGTGTGTGTGTATGTGTGTCACGTCTGTGTGTGACCAGTTTTTTGTGGCCGCTCTACAGCAAAAACTACCGCATGAAATCGAACGAAACTTGGTACACATATGTGCCCCTATGTGAACTTGTGCCCATTGGTTTTTGGCGCGAATTTCTCCAAGGGGGGTGGAGCAATGGGACGTTTTTTGAGTTACGCGTGATTGCTATTCCTCAGGAAGTAACTGGCGGAATCAAACAAAATTTGGTCCATATGTTGCCATTAACAGGAACAGGTGCTGATTCAATTTTGGTGTCAATAACTCAAACGGGGGTTGAGCTATAGAACGTTTTTTGTCGTCAATTGTGACTGCTGTATCTCAAGAAATAATGAACGGAATGAAAGAAAAATTTATCGGCAAGTAGCCCTTAGTAGGTATAAGAGCTGATTTTATTTTGGTGTCAACAGCTGAAAAGGGGGTAGCGCAATCGCCCGTTCTTTTTTTCCATTGTGAGTGCCTTATCTCAAGAAGTAATGCTACGTTCTGGTTGAAATTTGGAATATATGTGAATCCATATGTAAACAGGCTTTGGTTCAATTTTGGCGCCAATCGCGCCAAGAGGTGCTGATTTATTTTTATTATCATTATTTTTTAGCGAATAAAAATAGTTTTATTAATGCAACAATAAGAAAGATAAATCGTAATAGATTGTCGTCTGCGTATTTCTCGTGATTTTAATTGTATGGAAATGATCGGAAATATTATCTCAATGATTTAAAATTTTTAACTGTTGCCATCTTATGTGTGTTAACAAATAAAATATTTGTAATTAATTCAAGCAAGGCTTTTAAAATAACTTTCAATTTTCGCTCTTTGCTTTGCTTTTGCAATAATTCAGACATTGGGATGGTGGTCAAGTTTTTGCATGTGTAATTTCGTTTTTGTTGGGAATATTGCTTCCTCGTCAAGCATGGGGAGGGATCAGAAAAAAAAAAAAAAGAAAAATATAGAAGAAAGTTTCGTGATGGCCACAACATACTAGTTTTAAGTATGATTTTTAATGATACATTAGATGCATAACTTATTTATTTTAACATGTTTAGGGGAACAATTTTCTTAAAGTCTTTTAACGATATTATACAATTGCCATTTTAATGCTTTAATTTATTATCTTGAAAATCATAACTTATTTGGTTTAGATCTTCATAGGGAAAAATAAAGAAGTAATTACTTATCTGTAAATGTGCGACTTGAGAACACGAAAACTGGAGAAAGTGTACAAAATCTATCTTAGGTCAATGCGTGTTATTTTGTCCTTAGTTTTATCAAATATTTGTACAAAAGCAAAACAGCGACGAATTTGTGTCTTCAAAATGTGTCTTATTTTCTACTTCATCTTGGCATATTTTTAAAAACTTCGAAATTGCAACTAATCCTCCAATTAAAAAAAGATCTTTCAGAGCATTTCCATACGGGTTTTATCTGAATGCATGCTTACGCTTGAAGTCTTAAAAACAGTAATGATTACCCGCATCTCAAGTTTATAATAATTCCGAGTGGTAAATTGGAGTTTTTCCACAACGGAGCAGAAACGATTTAGTTCAGGACAAAAATAATAATGGACTTTTTATTTGCCCAAAAGCAGTTTGCATGCATAATTTTTTCTGTTGTTCTGAGTGAAAATAACAAATGGAAACATTAAAATGCGGAAAAAACTCGTGGAGATATTTTCAGAGTAGTATTACAATATTTGAAGACCGAAAGCGGATTAAACAAAAACAGAACTCTTTTGTTCACACATGAACTGTTTAGAATAAAAAGCATTTTAATTTAAAACTGAATTAATTTAATGCGAGCAGGCGTAAAGCTGCAACATACGTGTAAACAAAATAAAACTAAAATTCCACTTACGTCATCGTTTCAAATTGATTTTAATATAAAAAGCTTTATGACCACGCAGCCGTTTATTCTATAACGATTCTAATAATATTTTTGTACCAGAAATGAAAAATGAGAGTAGATGAGGATGTATTTTATCGTTCAAAGACATTATGGTTTCAATCGGAGTGGAAAAAGAAACATTGGATGTCGCAGCTCGTAGAAGAGAAGCAGACTATGGTTTAAAACAGAAAATGTCGCCGATACGTGAATTCAATAATGTGTAACTTAATCTTTCTCAAATAATTCTGAAACTGTTAATACTTTAGAGACTCCGGATCTTTTCAATCCGACTATTTTAATTATACTATCATTCGTTTGTACAATTTCGTGGAAAATAATGGACAGCTTATAATGTGACTTAATTCTGTCAGTAACACATCAGACAAAGGTTCCGCTTAAAATCAGTAACCTTCCTAAAATAACCGGGAATGTTTTTCAAGAGTTAAGAAACCTTCCAACTAAAACCCTGTCACGCTTATGGAATAAATCAGGAATTTTCCAAGAATTAGTCCTGATTTTTCAGGCAAGCTCTTCACCATTTCAACAAATAAGGTCAAGGCTAATGTAGAATTGCAAGAAAAAAACACCTTATTTGTCTCCAATTTTTGAAAAGCTACTGAATCCAGAGACTGCATTTTGCTCTCATTTGGGGCGCGAGCAATCTGTAAGTGTCGTGAAAAATGAGAGTAGATCACGATGTATTATTAATATTAAGTATATTGCTACGTTTAGTATATTGTTGTTGTATTGCTACGATTAAGTATATTGCAACACGCTTAATAAAATCTCCTAATATAGTTTGATATTGGCAACTAAAACTGTTACATTCATGCAACTGGTAAAAATTCATGACACTTCTTCGCAAAGATACTTAATTTTTACAGGAATTCGCAGTTGAAATCCAGGAAAGTTTTCCGGAAAATATGTGTGATGTTTCGGATTTTTCTTACAGTGTATAGGAGAAGATGGAAACAGTTGTAACATTTCTTTTCTACTTTTCTTCTTTTATTTTATTGATGTAATAAAAACATAAAGTTATAATAAAATCTTTTAGGTCCAGAATTTAAAGTGAATGACATTATTACATTGTATGTTAACAAGTAATAGATAAAAACAAAAAAGGTAATTGATTATTACTGACAATAAAACGAGGAGAGAAAATATAAAAGTTTGAAACGAGAGATGAAGTGATCAATACATTTGTTTCTCACAATAAAATGGAAAAATATAGAGAATAGTCATTAAATCTGCACAAACCATCATAAATCTCTGTCACTGACTTCCATTTTACATCTAAGGGAACGAAATGTTATAACTTTGGAATGCGACAAACATGCTTCATGTGCATACATTTTGAAATCCTGGCATTGCTTCGACATTTCCTTGATTTTTTTGTTCTTGCAGATAACACAACACACAATATTGCACTCGTCGTACGGTTCTTAAAGGGTTAATAATTCATAATAAATTCATTTGAGCAAAAAAAAAAAGGAATTTTTTGTGTTTTTTTTCTTTTTTTAGCCAAATCATCTGTCTTTGCTACATAAGCTAATCCACAAGGGATATGAAGTGCTGTTATAATGATATTATTCATAAATATTTTATTCCAGTTGAAATTTCCTTTGTTACAACTGTATCTGTGCTCTGTGTGTGCAATACATCCACTACCCTTTCGAGTGAAATCTTCTGAAGTCTCTCTCCAAAACCAAAATTGTTGGTTTCAGAAATATTGGTAATGAGCTTTGTGACATTGGATTATGGAAAGGAGCTCTTACGGGGTTGTTTAAGGCATAAATAAACAAAGCAGTTCGTTCCATAGATTCGAAATCAGTTGAATCGATAGTTTAGAAAAATGAATAAATAAATATTAATAATTTCAAAATCAATGAGGCTGAAATACATTCTTTCGCTAAAACATTACGCCTTTTAATTGTGGAACGGTATGCATTAAAAACACATACTTTATTTCTAGAAATATAATTTGGTAATTTTATCTTTTCTTCTTCTAACAAGCACATACGTTTAAAATTTTTCAAATAATTTTACTGTCAATCCGTTTTTCCCCTTAAATCTGTAAATTTGCTGCATGTAAGGTAGGTGCGGTTAATAAGGTCTGCCTAATGAAGATTTGAAATAAAACAAAAACTATGTATTCGAATCGACAAATTGTAGTATTAATTAAACATGTAGATCAATTGTTATAAGAAACCAACAAAAAATGACCACTTTTGCCGAAAACAAGCATAAAATAAAATATTTTTCAAAACCTTGTCATTAGACCTTATTATATAATAGTAGGATAATAAGGCCTAAGAAATTAAACACTCATAAATAATCAAAATGAGCTCTTAACATTGGTAATTGAAATCAATTATAATATGCATTAATCATGCTTAAAATCTTCAATGTTAAAATAAGCTTTTAACATTGGTAATTGAAATCACTTATAAAATATATATGCATTAAAATCATGCTTAAAATCTTCAAACTGATTTTTTTTAATCAACCGTCAGAGCACTCAAAATTATCTTTGTCATAGACTGTCAAATCGACGCATTCCTTCGCTGAGTTTTACATATGGTCTCATGTCATCCATCGTATACTCCCACAAGTGTGCAACAGTACCGACTTCGATTTGCATCATTTTCCGATTTGCATCATTTCCTTCTCTGGGGGTTTGTGTCCCTTTTATTATTTTTTTATTTCTTGTTTCTGTCGAAAAGGTCTTTGGTGACTGGAGTTCCCTGATAACTAATGGTTTTTCTTCTTACATTTGGTGTTTCTTCATAATTTTCTCTGGTGTAGGCATAATCTCCTGAAATTTTATACTTTTAACTGAGCGAGAAGCACATTGTCTTTTTTATCGTCTGAACTAGAACCGTAAATCATGTGGTAAAATCTTTCAGAAGGTTTGCTTGAGAAACTATTGTAACACTGAACCTAACAGTAAATAGTCGTAATTACTTGTAACTATTCATAGCATATAGAGAAAGATTTAAAATAATATGTAAAACAAACAAACATTGTTAGAAAAACGAAGGAGTAATAATAAGGCGGTATACGGTCAAATTTAGTAGGTCCTATTAGCCGCTGACATCGTGCATAAAGAAATACACAAAAGTACAATAATCGGTTCATATATATTATTTCTACATGAAAGAACGATAGAAGCATTAAAAACAGAAAACTGAAGCACAAAACTATGTTTAAAAGTGCTATATTACAAAAACTATTTACGATTCAGCCGGGCGATTTTTTATTATTCGTGTTGCACAACCGCTCGGCGCAAACGAATTGCGTCGCACTGCTCGAATCTATGAGTGTTAGCTACCTACGATTGCGTTCTTAAACGGCTATGAGCATCTTAATTGCATTTTTGCTGTTTAGGTCTTATTAGCCGACAGCCCTTAATACCTGCACCTACCTTACTTATATAAATGCATGATTTGAGGTACCTAATTTGAAGTACTAGTTGTGATTTCTGATTAAAATATTGAATGACAAAATAAAATTTCGCTTAAAATATACTTTAGTACATAAAATTTAAAAGAAAAAAAAAACAGAAATAAAAAGTGATGTATTACTAAGCGAGAAAAAAACATGAAACTTATCAACTCTTTATTAAATTTAGTAATTTACTTTGATATTTTTTTCTTTAATTTTCTTTGTACCAAATAGCAACACCTCGACAATATTGAAGGTTTTTATGTCCACAAGTGCATGTTTAGTTAATACTTAAGATTAGCAATTTTTCAACTACGTAAGAAAAATTAAGCACACATAAGTTGTTTTACTTAAGCACATTGTACACAGCTCGGTAAATTTTGTAAAACCATTGTACAATTGGAAAAAAAAATGGGTGTCGTAAAGACACACGGCAAAGGTAAAACTTTTATCTTTTCTGTTCTTTTTTTTTTTTTTTTGCATTCTGAACAGTCACTTTTCCCGTCCGTTTTCTCTCATGCTCTTGTTATTTTTGCGTCTAACTTAGGTATATTCACAATAAAATTGTATACTTTAATGGAGAAGATATACTCGAAAGAAACGAGAAAACTAAACAATACTCGAATTCCGCTTTTTAATTGTTGCGAAACACAATAAATAAATAAATAAATAAATAAATAATAGAAATTGTAAAGATAATTTTGTTAATAAAAGTTACACCAATTTCAAAGGTGAACTTAAGCAATATAAATTGCGCTTTTAAACAGATGACTAAACTTGAATCAAAGAAATCTTCGTAAACTTGCATTATTTGAAAAGTTTAAAATGTACAGAAATCTAGAATTAAATGCTTGCTTAAGTTCGGCCTTAAACTAATTTGCTAATTTGTTAACAGAACTAACATTATCATTACTATTACTTTTCATTGTTTTTGGCAACAATAAAAAAGCATACGTCACTTCCGTCACACAAAAGATTGCAGATCAGAATTTCAACCATAAAGAAATTACATAGAGAGGTCCCGCTATAGTAAAAAAAATGAAGAAGTTGCACCGCTGTATCCCAAGATCCTTAGCTTCTTACTAAATATCTTGAGATACATTTTGATTCAAAACATTCCAATACTGAATCTCAATTGGTTGTCAATTTTAACTCAGATATTCTTGATAGCTTATGAAGCACGTTTTTGAAATTGCATTAAAACATAAAATAAAATACAAACCAATCCGCCAGCTATTTTCTTCGGTCTCATTGCGAGATTGTTGAAAACTATTCCCGTGAAGGGATCATGTTACCATAACACCGCTCATCATTGCACAGCTGTATCCCATTATTCCGGCTTCAATTTCATCTCCTTTTTGCTATAGATGGGGCCTCTCTATGTGAATTTCTTTACTCTATGATTTCAACCCTCGCATAAAATTTTTTACCTCACTGCACTTCACTACGAAAAAAAAAAAAAAAATCAACAACAACAACAACCCAATGCTGCTTTAAGTTTATTTTTCAAAACTATATATTGGTTGATTTATTTCTTAGATCCGTCTCTAATTTGCTAAATAAACTAATCTGTATACGCTTTAAAGTATAGTAATACATTTACAGGACATTAGTTATTTATTCTTCGAACACTCCGTTCAAGATGAAGGACAAAGTTTCGGAAATAATTTCCGAAAGTGCTTCCTTGATTAATGTTCCCAATTCAGAAAGTCGCATTTTCATTGCCATCCCGAATCATTACGATGATCAAATTATATTGGTACATGGAAGAAACCTAATAATATTGCATCTTAATGATATTTTAAAGACTTCTACGAAATATTAAACATAATTATTAGTGATCAAAGAATCAACAAGAGAGCACGTGAAATCTTTTAATAAAATGGCGAGGGATAACTTAATGTATTTCCGTGTCCATTATCGGAAGAATGATAATAATAATTAGATGCAATTTATCGGCAGTATTCCTTTTCTTCTGTATGATAGCTTATAAATTACCTTCCGATATTTCGGTTTATTGTTTTTCAGTAGCGTTTCATTGATTATTTTACTGTTGTTAAATGTCGCGAAAAAAGTGTCTATTTCTATTTCTACTTATATTTGAATATAATATTTGGAAACAAATATTTTGAAAATCTCTGTATTTTGATTGCCAAACGCATTTTGACAGTGGCATACCAACAGCATTTCTCTCAATTCATTTCATAGTCGGTTGGCAAAATTTATTTTAGATGTAAGCTAGATAAAGCTTTTTGGAACGTATTGACATTTCGAGGTTTTTTCCCTCTGGAAATCGAGCCCTTCATACGGTGTTTTACTGTGAATTATAGGGGAGACTAGATCTAGCTGATACACATTTTACGTTTTGATTTAAAAATTTTTGTTATTGATGTTACGTACTCAAATAACATTTCATGTAACAATATAATTTTCAAACCAAATAAGGATTTCCACATCTTCGACAGAATTGCTTTTTTCATAGTAAAAAAGCTTGATTTTTTTTTTGAAAAGTATGAATTATACCCCACATAGATCAAGTTGATGCATCAATGAATAAGTTGTTATTCTGACGTAATAAGCAACTGAATGAAGTTTTTAAGAGTTTAAAAACACTTATGAAGACAACAAAAAGACTCTCACAATACATTTTAGTATTGTTCGAATCAGCAAAAAAATGCAAATTTACTTCATAACATTCTACAGTAAAAACAAACATACAAGTAAATATGGCTATCTTCTCCGATGTACGACGCTCTTTCAAATATTTCAGGGGGAAAATTTTTTCATTTGTGCTTTTTGGGTCATTTTTAAGCATTCCTTGAAAATAAAAAAACACACAATCTTACCCAAATGTGACGCAACAACTTGACCCATCATTACGTTAACTCGAAAATTGTGAAAAAGCAGCTTCGAATTGAAGCAACTTCCGGTAAAATAAATCATCCCTCCCTTAACCTGATATTACTTAAACACATCATATGACAAGTGTAAGCAAACTATAAAAATTTTCTTTTGTGCACAAATAAACATTTTTTTAATAACAACTCAAATAAACAACAGCAACAACGACAGCAGCAACATCATCATCAACAACAACCAACAAAATTGAATTTCGGCGTCTTAACTTCAAATTATGTTTTTCGCAGTCACGAATTGTGACAGGACCCTACCTATTGTGCTACTTGTTTCTACAAATCGAATGGAATGGAAATGGGAAGAAATTCGCACCCGTCATGTTATGACTGATGACTTTCTATATTAGATGATACGACGCACGTCAATGAAAAAAAAAACGGTAATTAGGATGCAGTAATTAAGGTATGGTTATTATCACCAATTTGCACTCTTACACTTATCATTAAGATTTTATTTACAGCTCACACCGGTGTAATATTTTTATTTTTCATCAATATTAAATGATAGGAGTTAGTAATTTAGAAATATTGTATTTAGGTGAAATTTGGCTATTTAAGTTCATCGATATGGTTTTTTTTTGCTGAAAAAATGCAAAAACGTGATTTTGCACAAGAACTTCCCCTCATCCCCTTTTTAGCGTAAAATCTGCTTGAGTAAAGCCTTGGAAAAAATATGAATGAATGAAAAATATTTTTAAACATAGCGACGGCAAATAATCTTCTGAATGACATCAAACACAACGAGCTAGACTTATTCTCGTCGTCATGGTAATCTGAAAAATCAAACCAACCTCAACTGCGATCAAGTAGTGAGAGTAATAAGCAATTCCGAAATGTTCAAAAAAAAAAAAAAAAAAAAAAAAAAAAAAAGGGCTATGTCTTCCCCTTGAAAAAATATAGACCAATTCCTTTTTCATAAAATTCTCAGTTCTTGTCACATACGCTCTCGAAAATTAAAGCCTTCGTATCAACTAACCCTGTATATGCTGGACCCGGTGTCCCCTATGTTTTTCTTAAAGAAAATCCACTATGAACGGTTGAAAGATTCTCTTACGTGTAATATTCGGAATAGATGCTTTAAGATACAAATTGTTATGCTAGCCATTCTACTGACAGCTTGTGAAAAACTGACTTTTTTTTATTGTCAAATTTAAACGGAAAATCACATCTTTCAGCCCCGAATTGCGTCTTTGCCAGAAGGAAGCATGCTTGATGAAAAATCTTCAGATGAACTAAATAAGGACAACTTGATACCTACTTTGTAATTACTTTCTCAAGCGCTGACATCAAAGAAATAAGAACTGAAACATACATCAAACACGTGGAAAAGAGCGGACTGACAAGCAAACACCACAGTGCAATGTCGGCAGTGGTATATGAAGGTAGCTACGTGTAGGTGAGAATTTGTTACATTATACGCTGTTGTGCAAGCAAAAAAACCTTTACCAATGTGAATGATTCTTTTTTCTAAATCATTATTAGTATCAATGCCTACGAATTTGAACGATTGCAATCTAAAAGAGATCAGATTTTAAATGACAAAATATATCGAGAAAATGAGTATTTTCCAAGTTCTGGCGATTTTTAGAGCCCAAGCGTTTACGGAAGATATTAACCGAATTTTAATTTTTTGCCATTTTTTAAGTCTTCTTAATACGCAATTGCTCCGCTGTGTAATGACTGGGCTAGAGGGAGATGAGTATCGAGCCTTTTCTTCAGCGTAACTTTGTATGTAATGTATTTTATGGTTTACGCTTCACCATTTCATTGCCTCTCATTCAACATACATACTGTTGATCTTATGGAGCGAAGTCCCCCAGAATAGGGTCAGTTGGGGATGAAGGGAAGCAGAATTTCAATGTTTCAATTTTATATCCTCCCCTTTTTTTGGACGAATTGAGAGACAAAATTTTGTGCATTGTGTCCAAGATTACATAGCCAAGGCATTCTTTCACAGCCATTACCAAGACTCTTTGTAGGTAACTGGGTATGAAACATTCCACTTTATGACTGTTTGTCATCGAATAAAATCCTTTTTCCTTTACTTCAGAGAGAGAGAGAGAGAGAGAGAGAGAGAGAGAGAATGGAAAATAGAAACACTCAATTATTTGCTTATGAGGTTGATAAAGATCGATAACGACATTACACACAAATATTTCAGAAGCCTAAGGAGTTCTACCCATTCTGTGAACCATACGTTGCATGCGGCCTGCCGAATCCCCAAAATGTGATCTGAAATCCTGTAAAAAGAAAAATCACGGGGAAAATTAAATTTTACAATGACTTTAGGCAAAATGCGCACAAAAATGTAATTTACACCAAAATTTATAATTTCCAAATAAATAAATAAATGAAAGGTGATAAACTTAGTTATTTTCATTAACCCCAGAGTATGCTTTTTTGGTGGTAAATGAAATCACTGAAATTTCTTATCAAAAGCAGCGAGGAAGGTGAAAACTATACTGCCGTGGGCAGGTAAAGGTCAGTAACTGCAAATTTTTTCATTTTGTTGCATTTTTGCCATCAATTGTACTTTATCCTCATTGCACAAGCTTGCTTATTTGGTTTCTGCTGAAAAATAAAATAAGGGCGAAAAAAACCCCTTCAATTCCAACATTTTGCCTATTGTTAGTACTGAATCCAACATACATTTCTTCAAATATCTCTATAACTCATTCCTGAAGATACTGCCGTTTACCTGCCCACGGCAGTATAGCTGAATGTTTTTTGTAACCTCCTACACAACAAGTGAAACTAGTTGAAACCAGTTACTTCCCATTTGTAGACCTACTGGAGAGGGGATTGTTAGATCCCTAACAACTTTCGTCAGTGTCATCTGCAAACAGTCATGAGGTCAACACAATATTGTATTGAAACACGCGGAACTCTCAGAATATCTTCTGCATGTTACCTAGTCGTCATTAGTTTTACTTTAAAAATAAACACAGTTATAGCGATAGATTTTTTTCCGTTTACTCCAGTTTTCTTTCAACCTGAGATCACCTAAAGACTTCTACATTTTTCAAACGAACGACATTTTGAGAATGATTATTTTTTCGGGTAGTGTTGTACTAGATTTTGATGAAGTACCAAGCTCTTTTGCACTACAATTGTCTGCTTTGTTTTTGCTTAAGGGGGCACTTCACACTCCATCAGTGAGCACCAGGTCTCTTTATCTGTTGTAGACACCATTGAGAAGAGATAAAATAGAGGGAGTGAAGACTTTCTTTCGGGAAACAAAGACCCCAATTCACGTGATAGATTTTAAAGCAAAGCATTGGAAGACATCTTGTTTCTTTTGCTAGTTTAACACAAAACGTGCCAACCATTCGTCGTTGTTGAGTCACGTGACTTGGAGTCTTTGCTTCAGCTTTAGCTAAGCGAATGATAGGACTTGCCCCCTCAGTTTACAAATTCCTGCTCTTAGGTAGACACATGACAACTCTTTTCGATAGGCATATTACATATGCTTCATCTGCTAACGAATCTTCAGGAATCACAGCATCTAAAAAGTCACAGGAAATGAAGAAAAGAGAACGATGAAGTTTAGGCGGTCAAAAAACACATCATGGTTGCTCAAGTATTCCCAACGTGGCCATATTCAGGCTATCATATCTCATCGTATCATATTCTGCGTTCTCCCGTAATTACCACTATTTCTGGTTTAACCGGTTGGATGGGGCCCTGAAGACATCTCTGATTTTTTGATCCAGAACAAAAGCCGAACAATCCCTGATCCAGCACTCCCAGAGGCATTGATTTCATTGAAGGACATTCTGACCACGACATTTTTAACGTTCCCTAATCACCATTAACTTACACGGAGGATCTTCGTCTGACTGGGATCGAACCCGGAACCTTCCGGTTACGAGTCCGACACTCTACCGATAAGGCCACCACGGCCCTTAAAGGAGACGTCACATCACACTCCAGGGTCCCCTGTATCTATCACTCTTAGTGGTTTAACCGTTTGGATGGGGCCCTGGAGACAGCTCTGGTTTTTTGATCCTGACCAGAAGCCGAGCAAAACTTAACGAACTCGGATGATCTTCAACCGGCTGAGATGGAACCCAGGACCCTTCGGTTACGAGTCAGACGCCCTACCGATCATGCCACCACAACCTCCCTTCAGGGGACATCCATCTCCGACGGTGCTTGTACCTGTCACCGAGGTTGACCTAACCATGACTTTCAAAAAGCTGTATTTTGCCGAAAAAAAAAAAAAAACAATGACCCTATTTTTACTTTTCTTCAGCATTTACTCACACAATGCAAAATAAAGTTTTCAAAAATATCAAAATTTAGAGGAGACACAGCCGATTTTGTAAAGTAAACAAACACTGTCACACCTCTTGGGTTGCTGTCCAACATCATGAGGCTTTACGAGTATGCAGAATTTTCACAGCTGTTACATTTTAGCCTTACAACTTTTTTTAAATATGTATTGTCAAATTTAGTATTGTTGTACTTTGTTGTCTTTGTCGCACGCTCTGGGTGTTTTTGATGTGTGTGTGTGTGTGTGTGTGTGATTTTTTTGATTTCTCGTTCTTGTGTGCTCCCTGCACCGTGGATGTCAACTTTTCTCTCTGCTGGCGTTCAAGCCTAATCTCGTGGGATAGGCACAAACCTCTAAACCCCCTGTTTCAATCAATCAATCAATCAATTCATTCTATTTGGTTCTTTCTGCCTCTATTTTGAGAAGAAAAAAAAACAGCTCTTATCAGAGCTAATTTGACTCAGGCGCAATTTTTACGTTTGTGTTTTCAATATTTGAGAGTTCTTAGTGTTTGTTATAGAGAAGAGATGGATTTGATACCATCAAGATATCATAAACCCGAAATGAAAGCCTTCCAGACGTCCGTGTGCTGGAAAAGCGAACCAAACGAAGCATCTGAAAGATTAGAATGTTTTAACTTCTACATCTTGTAATGCAGAAGCTAACTTCAGCTCACCAAATACAGTGTAAGGATACATATTACTGAGCAGTAATATGGGGAATTAAGGACAGAAATTTCATAAAATACTGGGTTTAGAGTAGATTGGCATTAAAACTGACCCATTTTCCTGAAAAATATCTTTTACAACGTTATATATGTGTCTCATTCATTAATGCAATGGCATGAGTATTTATAGCTTTTAAAAAAGCATAGCTTAAAAAAAATACAATAATCTTTCTTTAATACATCCTAGCAAGTAAAAAATGAAAATAGAGTACAAAATAAAAACGAAAAAAACGTAGATCGTTAATTAGCGCAGAAAATTGGAGATGCAAGGTAGTTAACGAAATGGCTTTGAAAATCGAAAAAAAAATGTGTTTTGCTAATCACAAAAAGTTGTTCCTGCTTGTGAGGTTTTGCTGAAATATTAGATTGACGCTTATTACTTTAAAAATTAAATGGTTTTCATTTTTTCCTATTACGTTTCTTTTTGATTTTTACTAATTTGTATTTTAATAACTTATATAGTTAGCCAATTGGCAATTCATTTCTGTTTTAAAACCTAGATTTTTTTTGTCATTAAGCGCAAACTGCTTTAAAAACACGCTCTTTATGTAATGCCTTTTTTTTTGTTGGTCAGAAGGTTTTCCGGTAGAGTTATTAGTTTATGAGTCAAGTTCTTCAATTTCTAAGTTTTACAACTATCAAACACTGAGTAATTTTCATTTTTGAGAAAAAATACACTATAACTAGCTTGAATAATGCAAAATTATTATTTTTTCCACAAAACTGAATACTTATTTTAAGATTTTGATAGCTTTTGGCAAAAAGGTCAACCAAAACTTTAAAAAAGCTGTTTGTTTCTGTAAAAAATTGTTTATTTGTATATTATCTATGTTCATTTTTTTTTTTTTTTAAATCTTTGCATCTAGAGGTTTTTAAATTGGTTATCAGTAGTTTCATGGAAAGGTTTCCAAATTATATAAAGTTTATAATTGGCCTATTGACTTAGTACTGGATTTTAACAACAGGGAAGTTGATTTAATGCCTTTAGTTCTGGAAATTTTAGTTGGGGTAAATTTAAACTGGAAGCATTGTGAAGGCTGTGCAGATCCTAATCACAGCATTATGACGCTGTCAGGTTAAGTTTGCCTTAACTGTAATGATAACTTTGGAGAAAGGTAACAAAAATACGGAGATGAGCCCCCTAGAAGCCAGGGCGCACCCTCCTTCAATATTGCGAAGACTCCCCCTTCCCCCGGAAGCAAGAGCCTCCCAAAAAAGAAAGAAATACCCATCAAAGCGCCTCCCTAAAAGTTTCAGTGACGCAGTCTGCGCCATGACCCCCTCCACTCTAGGTGGGCACTCCTGAAATACATGATTCTATTTCAACTACTGATTGTGAAACTAGTAGCTATTAGCTACATTCTTTTGTTTGATATAAAAAGAAGTGATAATTACAATAAAACCTGTCTACAACGAGACTGTTGGGACCTAAAAAAAATATTGTATCAGACAGGTTATCGTTATCGACGGTTTGATTATTCATGCTGACATTTTGCTGGGGCCAAAAAAAAAAATATTATTATAGATAGGTTATCGTTATAGATAGTATCGTTATACACAGGTTTCACTGTAAATAGTTTTCTGGAGTCTACTTCTATCAGAAAAACAACCATTGCTGTAACTAAGGAACATACTGTTGTCATAATAATGAATACATTGTCAAGCAGCTGACGAAATGTCTTTCAGCTGATTTCTAATGTCTTATATGCCATTTTTTTCAGTCAGTGTTCCCTCTTCAAAAAACCCACGAAAAATAATTTCAAATGCTTTTAGTCGGATAAAAGTTTGTGCAAAATGGTAATAATTTGTTTATTTAAGGGAAGAAAAAACATTCAGGCTTAAATTTGACTGAATTTATTTTGTGAATGCATGTGCTTCGTAAAATACACAGTAAAAGTAATTTAACTATAAGACTTAGCGTATAAGCTAGTATGCTTTGAGAAATGGCATATTACAGAGTTTTTTAACTTAAAAGTTCGTTCTTACATAGTCTGTATTTTTAAATTTTACAAAATATTTTTGCTTTTTTTAAGTAACAGAAAATTGATACAGCTTTCAATGTTTAGATTAAACTCTTGTTGTTTGATTTGATTGGGATTTTTGGTGTCAGAGCCCTAGTAAGCTACACTGCGCCAAGCGATTTTTAAGTAGTGGAAAGGAGTCAAAAAAGGAAGTTTTATTAAGGAGAAAAAGGCTTAAACCATCGAGAATTTTGAAACATTCACCAAATCAAACACATAAACGAAGCGTTAAATTTTGAATGACAAGCCGAAAGGATTAACTGAGAAACAATTTTGAACAATTTTAAAAGTGTTTACAACAAAGCAAGTCAAAAACAGGGACGAAAGAACGAACACTAAATAACAGAAAAGAAACCAATCTCCTGAAGGAAGGGGAACATTTTAGGATGAGGTGTGTTAAACTTGTGTATATTTTCACACTTCAATAAATTTAATTTTCTCCTACCGCAACATTGAATGTCAAGTTACGAGGTGTATATTTTTTCATTCAGGAAAGTATCTTTTGTAGTCCATGCATTGAAAGCTCTTTTATAAGCATGATCAATAAACGAAACAACGAAATTAATTTAAAAAACTTACTTTTAATTAATTTTAGAAAAAAGCGTCGTCACTTCTTTTAAATTTTGAGGCTCATTTTTGATATGGGGAGACAGTTCTTTTTTGTTTGCTTTTGATAAATACTTTTCTTTCGCTTTACAATGTTAGCTTTTGATTTTGCATTTGTTTTGGCTTCCTTCCGTGACTTGATTACATATACATCCGAACAAAAAAAGCAATTTTAAGAACGAATGGCTTTCTTTTGCATATTTTATGAAATGGTAATCAGCACACTTTTCCTTTTTTACCCGACTGCGCGTGCGCGATGCAACGGAGGGTAATGTGTTTATCAGTCTATGTATGTCCGTTTCTATGTGGCGTTCTAGGGGCTAAACGCTTGGTCAATTTTGGTAATTCTTACGTCAATCGATTTGTCTTAACCTCGGGAGTGTCACTAAACGCATGACAGTAATCAAAATTTACCATATCAACAACCAGTTGACAAAATATGGCAGTTCGGGATCGGCGCACGTTTGGTGTTGCACACTGTGTCGCACGCTACCTGCGTGCGACAAATGCAGGTAGTTTTCGCTGCCTGAATTTTTTTGTTTACTGGGTCTACTAATTGGGATCTTAGTGGCCGAGTGGTCCAAGCGATTGCTTCTCCCACTTGAGGCGGTGAGTCAAGACACCATCGCTCCGGATGTACTTTCCCATCTTTCTGATGTGAATTCTTTCATGTGTTCTTTATTTGTTTTCTGTATTGTAATAAAAAGTGTATTATACGTAACGAAGGCAAGACACTCACATTGTAGTCCTCATCAAAATAAACCCTTGCAATAAGCATCAAAAGAAAGAGAGTCTACTAATTCGATTTTCATCTCTAACATTTGTTTTTATCTTGATTCAAGGGACTGAGTTTCGCGACGTGTAATTTCTCGATAGGCTTTTTTAGTTTTGCGAGAAAGATTTGACTGATGAGGGGGGGGGGGGACGTTATACAGGCTGTTTTATATAGTTGTGGTGTGATTGACTTAAGTTCGCGCATTTTTGCAGAAGGTCAAGCATATGTAGCTTTAAGCGGAGTTAGGTCCCTAGAAGAACTAATTATCAGTAGTTTAGACCACCGCAATTTACTTAATAGACCTCACGATACAAACTCTCTCAATGAAATGACAACATTGCGAAATGTACCGTATGATAATAATAATAACTAAGTCAATGAAAATTAACTAAAAAGTGTCAAATAACAAATTATTAAATAAAAACAAAAAACCCGACTGCGTAAAAACCAAAAAAACTAAAAAGAAAAATGTATAAGCCCAGTAGTTTAGAAGGTTATTATGTACTACTGAGTAAGTACACGGTTGAAATAGTTTAATAGTTGAATAGAAGGATCAACAGTCGGGGACCATTCAAATTTTATGGGTTTCTTTGAATCAGAAAGGAATGGGCCTCGACTGTTGATCCTTCTATTCTGCTTTTGAATTTATGATTTGTCTTATCTGTGTACGGTTATAAACCTATTTCAATGGTGTAGTTATTCAGTAGTACTTAATAACATTCTAAACTACTGGGCTTATACATTTTTCTTTTTAGTTTTTTTGGTTTTTACGCAGTCGGGTTTTTTGTTTTTATTTAATAATTTTTTATTCGGTTTTCCTTTGGCGGAAAAACCTTGTTTGTCTGGTTCAATCTCGAGTTCAGTTTGTGACTTTTTGGTGCTGTACCAGACACCGTAACCGCAGATTTAAGCCTTCTCATTGGCTGAAGAAGGCTTCAGCAGGTGTTTTGACTGTCTCAGGCAGAGGAGGGAAGCATTTGGTGAATACGTGCGTTGGTTTAAAGTTAGCTTTTAACTTCAACCCTTACTGGTGGGTTACAAAGCTGCATCAATGTTTTTGAACCAAATAGCAAATAAAGCATACAATTCATACACCGAGCTGTATCTCAAGTGTGATTTAATATCCTAAACGGATTATCAGACTCTACGGAGCAATCCGAAAGTGTGCCCACCCATATTTTATTTTCAACATTATGTCAGTTGGTGTGAAATGTTTGTTATACACTATTATTTTGAAGTTTTATGAGTCATCCACATCTGTAGAGCACCATCCATGTCGGAACACTGGAGAATATTGCGTCATGTTCCCGAAGCTGCTTTGCGGCAATACGTCCCGAAATTCTCGAAACTCCACAAAACAACTGCGAAAACATGGTGCAGATTTCACCTATGTTGCGATATGGAGGGAAATTTTTGTAATGGGAAAGCAGCTTAAAAATAAAGCTACATTATAGATTTGTTTGATCCGGCATAAAGCATTAAAATACATACTAAATCGGCGTGTAACAGAAAAGCGAGATTTTTCTCTTCTGAAATATGCTTTTAAAAATGTCATTTGAGGCAGTGAGAAGCAAAGGGATGTAAGTGGCTAAATTAAAAATTTGGGGATATCCAGTACAAATGGTAAGTGAATCTCTCCTCTGTCTTGGGGCAAGAGGTAGTACTAGTAGCCCTGGTAGATGCTGCTATGCAGCATGATTTAGAAAAAAAAATATTGAAAGCCTACCTAGGAAGTTATCTTTAAACGCGTTTTACTCAAAGCTTGAAAATGTTCACTTACATCCCTTTGCTTCTCACTGCCTCAGTTGTAAAAATAATACTTTTTGTCAGCAAGCGATTCATTTTTTTTAAAATAGACTTCATTAGTTTTTAAAATTAATAAAATATATTGTTAAACATTAAAGAGATAATTAAATGAGGAATATTTCTTCATATGGCATAGTTGAAGGTTCTAGAATTCCTTTTTTTCCTTGAAACTATTATTTATAAAAATGCGTAAAATCGATATTCCATGTAAAAAAAAAAATGTTAAAAAAAAAAATGGAAAAAAACAACTTTTAATTTTCCTTTAAAAAATATCTGAAAAGTAATAAATAGAAAATATTAATTCATCAATTAAAAAGCTCTATGTACAGAATGAATATTTTTATGATTTTTTTTTTCTTTCAATTCTTGTTTTTTAGTATTTTAAAAGAAAACTAATAAAATAAGAACACAATATTTTTAATTACCTTATGTTTACTTTGTGGAAAGATTTTTCCTGGTGTAATAAAATGCCAAAGAAACCGAAAAAAGTGATGTTGTTCAAAATTACTTGAACAACGGAAGAAAAATAAATCTTATTTTTCGTTACGTTGCTTACATTAAGAAATACAATTTGGTTCGAAAGTAAGGATTTAACTCTATGCTGAGGATAAACTTTAAACTCTAAAATATGCTTTGAAATGTCAAGAAAAACTTAGTTCTTATAGATTGTTCATTTTATGTTATTTAAGAAAGCGTATACCTTGCACTTAAAAAAGAAGAAGAAAGAAATTGGAAACTTGTACTCCTTAAGATGATGACAATCGAAATTTTTATAATAAAAAACTGCGCAACGTTTCTTTACTGAGTGTTGGGAGTCCATTAAAATAGAGAAGGCTCTTTGTTTTAAAATGAACCTAACAATGATATATTGTGAAAAAGTAATAAAGTGAAAAAAGTCACGAAAATAACAACGGAATGTGTAACGTTTATTGAATTTTTTACGATCGTAACTAGAAGGTATTTGAAATATATTTATAATGTCAGCAAGAAACCACATTTGTGATAGTGTGTCTACCTCATTTTAAAGAAATATTTGAGTTTAAAATTAGTTTAATTACTCTACTATGCAGGGTAAGTAAAAAAGATTGATTCTTTTTTAAAAAAATATATTTTCATGACTATTCTACAGGTTAAAATACCCAATACACAAAATTAAAGAAAACTATAGGGTTAATTGGGGTAAGTGGGCCCCTGTGGTAAGTGGGACACCCCCTAAAAACTGAAATAGATGTATGGTTTTTACAAAATTTTCACTTTGATCAAGTCATATTTTATCACAGGATTGTTTTTCATATATTTGCTGTTCATGTAATTTTTTCCAGGTCATAGAATTTAGGTCAAATAAGTTTCTTAAGAAACATTTTTTAGGAAGTTCAAGCAACGTTTTTCAGAGAAGTGTTTCCACGCTAGTCTTTATTAATCAATTGACACCCCCATCCTTTAATTTAAAACGTATGGTAAAAGCAACTTGCATGTATTTTGATGCTTTTTTCCTATAAAAGTCATTGAGTACATACTCTTTAAACCCCCCCCCCCCCACCCTCCTGAAAAACTTTAAAATAAGTCTTGCTCCCGTCTCTCCTAACATCATGAAACCATCCAGAATTTCGTTTTAATGCTAATTTTGAACATTTTCGGAGGATAATCTGCGACCCTTTCCCCATTACATCATGCTAATTGAATTTTTGGAAAATGCGTTTTAAAAAATTACTGGGGAGTCTAAACACAATCATTTTCCATAACAGTTCCAAAAAGTTTACAATCGTGCTTTTGAGGATTAAATTTCGAAAAATTTCCGAGGGGACAACCCATGAAACTCTTCTTCCCCTAACATCACCAAGATCGTCTAGAATTGCATTTGTAGAGCTAGTTTGAGAAAAAAATTCCAGAGGAGAACCCCGAACCTTTTAACATCGTTGAAGATCTCCTAAAATGGCGTTTTTGGAACTCTATTACGAAAAATTACTAGAAAGAATCCCTGGATACTACTATTTTACAAAACGTTACCGAAAATGGCCAACTATTGAGTTTTAAAGCTTTCAACTTTTGGATCATTTCTGAGAGGAGGACCCTCGACTCTCCCCTCCTACTAATAACTGTGAGATGGTCTATTACTTCGTTTTTCGAACTATAATTTCGGAAAAATTCCAGGGAAAAATCCCCCCCCGGCGCCCCCTTTTCTTTGAGAGCATTATTTCATATTGCTAATTCTTGTGTTTCTTTATGTGTAGAACTGTAGATAGATCGATAGATAGATAATCCGGACTAAGAAGTTTTTCTGGTTATGGAGGCATTAAAAAAAAAAAAAGATTTTATTCTTTTTAGAAATTACTGGAAAAATCGCAGATAAGTATGTAATACAAAACTCAAACTAGCTCTGATAGAATTAAGAGACCACCTAATAATATTTAAATCTACCCAAAAATAATAGAAGCACGACACAAGTTCCAACTGACCGAAAAAGGCGGGAAATACAGAATTTCTGATGCACAAGTTTTCCAGATTGTTGAGTGTGTGAAAGTTCGAAAGCATTTAAAAGCATTCTATGTAATAAGGTTACAAAAACCTAAAAAGCAAAATGTTTTCGTAACTATTTTGAAATAGAAGCAAAAGTTAACAAAATTGTTATCTCGAAAATGGCCTTTTAAGATAATAGCCAGTTACAGCAAACCATTCTCATGTGCGATAACACATTATGTGTACAGTGCGGCGCAAAAGTTTAAGAACAACCGACATCTTTTGATAAAAAGAAAAGTATACACCAAATAGCTTTCATCTTTTTTACTGTATTTAGCCAATCAGTATACAAGTTTATTTTTCGAATTGGAAAACAATTTAGAGAAATTAAAATAAGATTCATAAAAAAATCAAAATTTTCCTGTCGCAAAAGTTGAGGCACAAAAATGAAATATTTACATTTAAGAAAGCATAAAAGTCTTTTAATTGTCTATGGTGTTACCATTGCATTTGCTGATCTCGTTTTCCATTGACAGCACGAGATTATGGAAGGTTTCGGGAGTGAATCTGTACCAAGCTTCCTCGATAGGTGATTTAAGCACTTGTACAGAGTAATATTGTTATCCATTCTAGTATACGTCACCTGAGATATTTCCCAGATGTTTTCTATTGGATTGAGATTTGGGCTGAGTGCTGGCAAGTTCATTACACTGATATTTTGAGACGCAACCCATTCTTTTGGGCTACGGGAAGTGTGCATTGGAGCGTTGTCTTGCTGGTAAGTCCAATTAGGACCACCCTGGACTTTACCGAACGGTAACAAATGCTCGCTTAGGGTATTTTGACCCACTTCTGAATTTAGTCGGCCCTTCATAAAGCAAAGAGAAGTTTGTCCGTTGAAGCAAAAAGTGCCCCCTACCATTAGTGAGCCAACCTTGTGCCAACCACCTTACTGCTTACTGAATATGCACTTCGGATCTTTCCTCAACTCACACCAATAGTATGAGAACCCATCTAGACCGTCTAAACTCCATCTTTTTTCATCTGAGAGTATAACACTAATCAATTCGTCAGTATAATGCATGTGGTGTTTTGCCCACTCTAGTCACGCTTGTTTGTGACACTGTTCCAGACCGTTTCAGAAAAGGTTTACGAGCTAACTTTTTTTTTTTTTGATAAACTCTGATTCGGTTATTTGTCTGTGTGTGGTGTCAAGTGATATGTTTGATTCAAGTCGAGTTTTTATCTGATTAAGAGACACATTTCGAGTTAGAGCCATACTTTTAATCCTTCTATCCTCACGAAAGGTAGTTTTTTCCGGCTTTCCTGAGCGATACGCAAGTTTGAATTGTTTTCCACGTTTCAAAACATTATAAATACCACGTTTAGACCGATTTAAAATCACTGACATTTCCATAACGGATTTACCTTCAGCTTTCAGCTTCCAGAGATTTGCAACTTCTTCAGGCGCGAACTGCAGAGACTTTGGCATCTTGATACACCTTTAACCCATTGCTACACTTTAAAATTCGTTTAAACAAACCGCACTGGTCCCTCGCGCATCACGTTTCCAGAGATTTTTGCACAAAATCTGATTGTGCATAAACTTTTACGACAGCTAAAAAAATGTCGAATGTTCTTTCTGATTTTCGTTACGGTAATATTTTTCAAAATTTCAGACACATATTAAGGATAATAGTAGCCATCTACATTAGAAATTTGAAAGCATTCCGTTGAATAGTTTTCATTTTATTCAAAAATTTGCATTGTGCCTAAACTTTTGCGCCGCACTGTATGCCCGATCCAAAATTCAT
This sequence comes from Uloborus diversus, assembly GCF_026930045.1. NCBI lineage: Eukaryota > Metazoa > Arthropoda > Arachnida > Araneae > Uloboridae > Uloborus > Uloborus diversus. The sequence goes on along the minus strand of NC_072731.1, from coordinate 73,482,719 downwards.
TCGAAACATTTTGTTTCCATGCTCTTCAAAACATTTATTTGCAACTTTTCGACCTTTGGTTTAGAAAGAACTCTTTAAACATTATATATATATATATATATATATATAAACGAGGTTTATATATATATATAAACCTCGTATACCCTAAATATAAACCTAAATATACATATATATAATATTTATATATATATATAAATGAGGTTTATATATATATATAAACCTCGTGTCACGATGTTTGTTCGGGGTAAACTCCGAAACTACTGAACCGATTTTTTTCAAATTTCATACGTATCTGTAACTTGGTCCAACATAAAAGATAGAATGGTTTTTATAATTTTTTACTGCAGATAAAATGATTATTATACATTAATAGTGCGTATTGATTGTTTTGTTCTGTAAATTCTTACTAGATGGCGCTGTAAGTTGATTCATCCTCAAAAATTTTATTCTTAAGTTAATTAAAATTTACAAATGATACAATGTTACGGATATTGATGGTTATCCACAATATCGCCGCAGAAAGGAGGAGTATAGAGGTCACACTTTTCAATCTAAATGTCAAATTCTACAACACAAATTGAAATTGATAAGCAGCGGGTAGTTCCATACTCACCACTGCTTTTAAAAACGTATGAGACTCATATAAATGTCGAGTTTTGCAGTTCCGTGAAATCCATTAAGTACTTTTGCCAATACGTTATTAAAGGTTCTAGGTAGATCAAATTTGATGTAAGAAATATGGACAAAAATGACGAAGTAACACGATGAGAGATGAGTAAATTATATTAGCAGCAACGAAGCTATCTGGCATAATATCATCTACCATATACGAAAGAGACCCTTCTGTCCAGCTTCTTGCGGTACGAAACAAAATCTCGAAAACGACCAACGGGTATATTTTACCAAGGTATTTTCTACGAAGAGCACTTCAACCAACAAAAACACTTTTTTTACATTGTGTCAAAAAACTATTGTGTTCTGCCGATTATCAGAATTAAAACTATTTACAATGTCCCACGATATTTTAAAAAAATACGAAATGTCACTGATTATTTCCGTGGAACGTGTCGGAATTTCATAGGTCCTCAACAATGTCCTTTGAAAATCAAGTATCTGCGTCAAAACGTTTCCTGAATTGCTACAAATATCCTAAATGCAGACTTCTCGCTGTTGTGTAAAATGTTTTTACCTCGCAGTTTAAATATCAACTGAGTATATTTATTAAGTGTATCGGCTTCAGTTTGATTTCGTTCCGTCTATATTGTCTATATATAAGTTCCGCATGAGAGTGAATGAGCCTCTGGATTCTGTAGCTTTACAGAAGTCGCTGGCGAGTAAGTCTCATGGTACTTGCTTGCAATTCTGTCTTACTTTTCGTCATGCTTGCAGTAATACTTTTGAAGATTTCTTGGAAAAGTAGAGCCGTTGTATTAAACTTACCGAAGTTTTCTCTGCAGGGGGGGGGGGGGGGGGTGGGGGTTACAGAAGCACGACTGACTTTTAGCCAGCAGGGAGATTACTGAATTCTTCAAAAAGATTTCAGAATAATTTTCAGGATGTTTAGTGAATTTTAGTGATGAATTGACTTGAATACCTTCATCATAACCCGTCCAGATTGGTATAACTAACAATAATAGCAAGTGAGTCTTTGGATTCCGTAACTTTTCAAAAGAACAAGTAGAATTCTTTGTGCATACTTGCAAGTCCTTCTTAGCAGTGACTATGGTTGCGATTATTACTTTGGTACTTTCTCAGTGAGATGAAAAATGTGCCTTAGTTACTTAGTAACATTTGTTACTTAGGTTACCTCGGAAGGTTTTAGTGAAATTATTGTTTAAAATCGGAGAGGTTTCGGAATTCCTCAGAAAGATTTCAGGATAATTTTAGGAAGGTTTCTGATTTTAAATTTAAAACGTCCCTACTTTTTGAAAAAAATGTTACTGGCAGAAATTGGGTATTCGCTGCCCATTCTTTTTCAGGGCGATTCTTAACTGTTTTAACAGTGTTGAATAAAATCAGAAAATCACGGAAGCCACGTAAACAAAGAATACAACATTCATCAATCTCGGGTGTAAGCCAAGACATTGGGACCAAAACTCCATCCAAAACAAAGTGAATTTTTTTTTTTTTTTTTTGCATTTGTTTTCGGTAAACATTCCCGAACAGACAGGATTATTTGCGGACCGTTAATTGTCGAGCTTTTAATACAAATCACGATGCATGTCACAAAGTGTATTTATTGGCTGCACACAGTCATTGGGAGTTAACACTTTCTAGCGCAGGTTTGACATAACACGAAACAGTAATCGTCAACTGTTTAAAACAATTTTGACGACATATTATCTAACACAATCATCATTTCTGTGCGGATCCTATATAAATTTTATGCTTGAACATGTACTCCATAGAGTTAAACAAGCACACCGATATCCAAATTTAGATTTTACACCAGAGATGTACAATGAAGTTTTAATGTTGATTGAAGATTTACGCATTTCATTTTCAAATTCGTTATTTATCCATTATGGTGTGCTATCACCAGATCGATTTGCCTCCAACATAGTTAACACTGATTTGCAACGAGAAAAAACAGTGCAATGACGCTGTCTTTGCTAAAATTATTGCGAAAAAATGAGCAATTACTGACCGTTGAAACTGAACAAGACTATAGAGTTGTTGATGAAAACAAAGCCATAAACATACCAACGGAATTTTTAAATTCTCTGGATACACCAGGATTTCGACAACACGATTTCCTGTTGAAAATTGGTTCACCAATTATTCTTTTTCGCAATTTAAACCCACCTAGATTATGCAACGGTATACGTTTCTGCATTAAAAGTCAATAATTTTGACGGGAAAGTTTAACGGAGAAATGTTTGTGTTGCCACGTAATCCATTAATAGCTTCAGTATTTTCAAACACATTTGGAAGGCTTCAATTTCCAATTTGTTTAGCTTTTGCAAAGACCATAAATAGATCTCAAGACCAAAAAAATTCTACTTTCAGTTTGGGCTTGAAACATACATGTTTCTCTCATAAGCAGCTATATATCGCCTACTCACAAATGGGAAAGCTATCATACCTTTTGTATCAGCAAAAGACAGGTTAAGCAAGATCATTGTGCACAACTTATTGCTTAGATAATTTTCAGTTTTCAAATAATAGAAACAATAGTTCCAAGAGTCAATGTTATCTACCCCAGTGATAAAATTTCATTTTTATATGTTTTTAATTTAGTTAGTGTGTTAGTGTGTTTTAAAGAAGTTATTGATTACAAACTATAGATAAATTGAGATGAATAAGAGTTAGTGTACATTTTAAAAGTGTATGTTGGTTTATGTTTAATTTCCACGTTCTGACATATTACAATCAGTTTCGATATTTACTATCACTTTCATGTTATTCTGCTTTTATTTTTGGCCGAAGTCATACTTGCAAAATTTACTAAGCGTAAGTATAATGCTTTAACCATTGAAACTTTAGTTAGTACTTACTAATTTCAATAATTACTTAATTCAGGCTAACACGTACATTAAGATAAATAAATACCTTTGTGCTGAACAGTAAAGTAAGACAAAACAGCGTAAGCAGAAGCACAAATTTGAAAATTACAGCAGACACGTGTTTCGGCGTTACAGGGAACGCCTTTTTCAATGCAGAAAATAATGAGCTTATGGATGAAAAGACATCCGACAAAAGCCAAGAGCAGATAAGCGTGCAGCTTAAAAGATAAAAACAGCGGATTAGCCAAACACCAATGACAAAGTTATAAACCGATCCGGAACCAATAGGAATGCAAGCAAAGGCCAAGAGCTTTTTCTTAGGTACGAACCCAGATTGAAAGAATTCAATGGGACAAAGATTAAGCCGAAGCTTAAAAAAAAAAAAAAAAAAAAAAAAAAATGTCAGTAACCGTGAACCGCAAGAAAGGAAAGCTGAATGGAAAACCATGAAATAAAAGAAACAGAAACAAAAAATATTCGAAAAAAGGAAAAATAAAGATAAATAGAAGAAAATGGGGCGGGGGGGGTGTCAATCAAGACAAATAGGTAAAAATAAACAAAGGAAGATAGATAAAAATGAATGGGAAAAGAGGGGGGGGGGGGGAATGGGGAAAGGACAGTATTAAAGATATGGGAGCCAAATGTTCGAAAAATATGGAGCTGCACTAAGATCGTTAACTAAGTTAGAACTGTTCCTCAAAATATGAAAGGATTCCTAAAAGTCAAGATCTGATGAATTGGAGCATTTTTGGATAATCTGATGAGAGTTAAAATCAAAAGAGTGATTCGAATCCCAACAGTGTTGAGCAATACTAGACTTATTTAATTGTTGTTTTTTCACATACTTTTGATGCTCTTTCAAGCGAATTTTTAAAGCACGCCGAGTCTGTCCAATATAGGCAAGTTTACAACTACAATTAATTTTATAAATTCCACAACAATTAAGAGGGTGAATAGGATCTTTAAGAGAAGAGAATGAAAGTTTATTAATAGGAGAGAACACCACCTGGAATTGGAAACGTTTTAGAATCTTGGCAACCTGATAGCTTACAGATGGAAAGAATGGCAAAACAACCAAATTCTTTCTGATGAAGGTTCGGTTAAGAACATTAGTTTGGGATTTATTTGAAAGTTTTTTATAAATGGAATCAATCAAAGTTGGCGGATAGTCTCTATCAATTGCCACAGCTTTAAGATAATTAAGTTCCACTTTAAGAAGTTCCGACGAAGAACACATATTAATTGCGCGATAAACAAAAGAATTGAAAGCAGAATATTTTTGATTTGGAGGATGAGACGATAGTCTATGAGGAGGTAAAGAAACAGCAAAAGGTTTGCGATAAACAGTAGTTTCAAAACCAATTTCAGTACGAGAAAAAAGTACATCAAGAAATGAAATGCAATTATTCCGTTCTTTCTCACAAGAAAACTTAATATGAGGATCAATGGAATTTAAAATAGATAAAACCTCATCACTCTCAAACTGATTCTGGTTCATTAGAACAAAACAATCATCAACATACCGAACATAAAATTGAAACCTCAGTTTTTGGAACAGCTTAACCTCAAAATAATGCATGTAAATATTACTAAGAATGGGGCTAAGTGGGTTTCCCATAGCCAGACCATCTAACATAATATAAAATTTCCCATTAAAAACAAAAGAACATTGCTTAAGACAAGTACTGGTAAGGAAAATTAAATCCTCAATTTCCGTATTGGTGAAATGAAATTCAGAAAGTCTTCTACGAAGGCATAACAATGAACACTCGACGGGAACGTTCGTAAATAAAGAGTTAACGTCAAAAGAAGCCATAAAAGAATTATTTGGAACGAAACTATGAATATTTTTAACAAACTCAACAGAATTTTTAATAGTAAATAAATTGTGACTCCTAAGGGGAGAAAACACAGAGACTAAATATTTTGCAAGTTTGTACGAAGCCGTACCAATATTGGAAACAATCGGCCTGAAAGGAATACCAGCTTTATGCACCTTAGGTAAAGCATAAAATCTAGCACAATTAGCAATAGATGGAACAACAGAGCGTTTAACATTTGAAGGAATAGACTTAACAGACTTGACAGCAGATGAAATAGTTTTTAACTTTTTTAGTGTTTTATTAATAGTTTAATTGAGGAAACGACCCCATTTTGAGTCAATATTTTGAACTTGATTGTTTCTCATCAAGCCCACACGAATTTTTCCTTTAATTTATAATTAATTGTTATTAAATAAATTACAATATTGATTTTAAATATATTAAAATTTATGTTGTAATTATTTCGTTTTCAGGCAAAACTTTTAACTGTTACACTAATGTCTAATTGTTACGAATATTTTTTTCGACAGTGCAGTGATTAAGCAGGTTTTCTGCATCAGTATTTAAAATAGCACGTGTAATAGATAATATGCACTGAATTGAATATGAAATTTTGCTTGAAGACTACAAATCCATTTTAATTAGTTAAATAGTGATGTAACAGAAAATATCCAACGTTTTTAGGACAAATAAGCAGATTACAGAATACAAGTGTTTTGGGATCTCTAGGAACCCCTTTTTCAATTCAAAGTTGTGAGCTTCCGGATGTAAAGATATCCGGTAAAAGCGTATTCAGTAATTTGCTTATTTGTGCTAAAAAACGTAGAATATTTCCTGTTATTTCTCGGCACAAAGGTATTTTTTATTTCTTAAATACTGATGTATTAAAAAAAGATAATCGAAGCAACATTTTAAACGACTAAAACTACTTAATTGTTAAATACAAATAAATCCTCATAAATATCGAAATGAGACATATGAAAATGATATATTTACTCAACGAAACTTAATAATCTCCTTAAACGTACCTTATTACAGATATTATCTATCGTTAAAATGATCGAACTTTTGAATCTTTCTTAAATTTGAAAGTCAGGATTAACTAAAAGATGGCAGTGAAATAAGAACAGAGACAGATTTATTCCAAACATTTCGCTGAATAAGTGCTCGAATAATCGATAAGTGTAGCATTTCTTTTAAACATTTTGCAATTCTTTTAATTCAAATGATGGAAAAGGTTTCTTTGATTAAAGAAATGGTATTATTTTGAAAAGCTAATTTGAAATCAACATTAAGCTTTCAATTATGCTTCTTTTCTAGCTATAATGCTCTGCCAACAAAAGTCATCGTTTTTTTCTGTTTTGAAGAGAAATATTGATTTGATACTAAACAATCTCTTGGAACGGTTTATATATAATATATGGGTCATTCCATGTGAAATGAGCAAATCAGCTGTGGGTGACATGTCACAGATTTCAATGAAAACTTTTATTTAGGTAAATCATGCTATATGAGGGAATGCAAAGTATGGAAGCTTAAAAATTGTGGCTTTGTTATTGAAATTAGAAATTGATGCTTACGCTAATCCTAAATTTTCAGAGTTCATGGCAGCCAGTTTGTTACTCCATAACTTCGTAAGTTGTAAAGGTACATTTAAAAAATAAATATTTCCACATTCTATAAACAAATCTCTATTAGGAAAGAGGAAAGTAAAATTTATTTGGAGATTTTTTTTTTAATCTGAGATATCAACAAAGATTGAAAATTTGTCAATTTACTTCAGATTTTAAATCTCTCTTCTAGCTCTTTTAATGAAAAAAAAAAAAAAAAAAAACAGCAAAATGGATTCATATTGAAAAGCTATCTATAATGAACTGTCTGCTCTAATTTAGTAATTGTTTTTGAATTCCTTGATGATGAAATCGTAATTTAAAAAATCAAAAATTTCGAAAATTTTATTTTTTTTCCTGCATTTTAGATGCTTGTTTGAACATGAGGGAATGAATTTACTCATTTTTTTTTAACTTAACATATTGAAATGTCTTTAAATATACTAAATGACAATACTAAATTTTAATCATTGGAATCAGCGTACATATTTTTGTTACTAGAGTAACTTGAATTAAAGTAAAATTTCATTAATTACTGCTATTTATTGTAAGCTTAGCAAGACTTAACCATTTCTTTCGTGTTTCATTTTCTCAAAAGTATGTTTATGAAGTACTTGATGAAATGTTTCCCTAATTATTGTGAAGTATATCATAGTCCAGTATACATAATAAAATATAATTGTGCCACTGAAAGTTGAATTTTCCTCTCGACCTCGTATCGAAAGAATTAGCTCTAAAGTTCTAGAAAACCTATCATATCAGCATGACTAAAAGAACATACTGAGTGTAAAGATTAAGAAAGAAAACTATCTCGTCTAATTCTCAATAGCATTTGAGATTGAGCTATGAGTTTGAGGAAATTTGTTTTATCCATGAATAAGTATATTTGACGAAATACACAAATTTATTTCAATCGTCCTGCTGCGACATTCTTTGAAACAAAAGGATTCCTTTGGTAGCGAAATTCGTCTATTTTAGTTGTAGGTTTTCTGTCCAGAACAAAAATTGCCAGTGAAACAACATTTGCCACACAATGAATCTAATTTTCAATGGAAAGCATATCACTTTTCTTTCCACTATCAATGGCAAAAATGCATATTATGGCACATTGATAAAACTATCAAACTATTTTCCGTAGGAACAAGTTTGCATACGACATACAATAATGTTGTACTCTAATCATATATTCAAATAAGTAAATCATTTCAGCATAATAATGCAATCTCGAAAGGCCAAGGTTACTCTGACGTCATACTTATCCTTCCCACAATTCCCTTTTTCCCCCTTCAATAGTGATGTTCTTTGTTCTCTTGATATAGTGTGTGTATCTGTTTTTGTGCCGTATGGAATATATTTTAGAATATGTGTACATTTTTAGTTTTTAGTCATTCCTAATTAAATCTTTACGTGTTGTTCGTCTACTCGTCTATTGACTGTTCTTCATGCGTTCAGAAAACTCAACTATCACACCGCTGCCTATCGAGATAAGAAAAGGTAAGCCAACCTTTCCTTACAACATTGATTATGAGACTGATATTCTTTAACAGTGTATATGTTGAAGTTCTGAACACAGTTAGGACTGTATATATAATTTTCTATTGAATTCTGTTTAATGAGAAAATACTAAATATGGCTCAAGCAAATTTTAAAGATTCAACTCAAATAACGAAACTGAATTCCGACAACTATGCCACTTGGAAATTCAAGATTCAAATGCTCTTAATGCGTGACGGGGTGGATGATCTTCTTGATACGCCCCCGCCCGCTGAACCTAATGCTGAATTTTTAAAGAAAGATAAACAAGCGCGAGCTATAATTAATTTATGTATAGACGACTGACAAATCATTCACGTAAAAGATGAAACAACAACTGCCGGCACATGGCAAAAATTAAAAACGATACACGAACGATCCAATTTAAGCAGTAAACTATATTTGTTGCGAAAATTATATTCTGTAAAGATGCCTGAACATGCTGATATGATGGAACACATAACTCGCATGACAGATTTAGTCGAAAGACTAAAAGCTATCGGTGAAAATATCCCAGATCAACATGTAGCAGCTCTTTTATTAGTTCCCCCATTAGTTATTCCCGAATCTTACAACAATCTCATCACCGCTTTAGAAGCAAGAGATGAAGCACTTATAACATCGGATTTAGTAAAAATGAAACTAACAGATGAATATAATCGAAGAATAGAGCAACAAGCGGATGGAAATCCTAACGCTTCAACTGCTTTTAAAACTGCACTTAATGCAAGAAATTATAATAAAAAGAATTCGAATACGTTATGTAGCTTTTGCAAGCGGTACGGTCATACACGCGATCGATGTTATAAATTGCAAAACAAAAATAAAGCTGATTCCAATAATAAGAAATCAGAAATTCATGGAACCAAAAATGGCGGAAAACCTGCTCGACATTGCATGATCGCCGACTCTACAAAATCTCGTAAACCACACGAAGATTTTTCCGCGGCGCCAGCAGATCAAAACGTCTCATGGTCAACCGAAAGAAACTTTATTGCGAATCCGATTCATTATTCCGAAAAAAAAAAAAAACAAATGAAATTGTTCTTTATTTGGATTCTGGTTCTAGCTCCCATATGTTTTCTGATGAGGTGTTATTTTCGGAATTTAAGTATAACAAATCCTTAGCTGATATAGTTTTAGCGGATGGAAGATTTTTGAAGTCAAAGGCCATTGGAACTGTAAATCTCGATTTGAATGATGAATACGGTCTGCAAAATATCAGTTTGACCAATGTTTATTTTGTTCCAGAATTAAAAAGTAATTTAATATCCGTGAAGAAGATAACAAGCAAAGGATTCTCTGTACTTTTCGAAAAAGAACATTGTTTCGTGAAAAAGAATAATGAGATAATTAGGCATGCGCATTCCGATAATGACAGTTTATACAAAATTGTTTTAAATAGACACTCAGAAAACGCTAATATTGCAGTTGAATGCAAAAATAAAAATTGCATCCGAATATGGCATTCAAGATTAGGTCATAGAAGTTATGACGTAATCAAGCAACTCGTACGCGAAGATCTTGCTGATGGAATTAAATTGGATAATTGTTGTCATAGTAACAATTGTCCAGAATGTATTAAAAATAAAATGCAGCAACTTCCATATCCAAAAGTTTCTAATGCGCGCGCAAGTCAAGCACTGACACTCATACACAGTGACGTTTGCTCTATGCCCACTCCCAGTATTGATGGAAAGCATCATTTTGTCACATTTATCGATGATTATACTAGATACACCGTCATATATTTACTCGCTAAAAAGAGTGAAGTTCTTTGTAAATTAAAGGACTATGTAGGCATGACAAAAAATAAATTTGGAAGAACTATACAAACTCTCCGAACTGATAACGGCAGTGAATACATAAATAGTGAAATGGAAGATTTTTTATCTAGTAACGGTATCAAACATCAACTCAGCGTTCCGTTTTCACCAGCTCAAAACGGAGTTAGTGAGCGAAAGAACAGAAGTCTTACAGAGATGACTAGATGCCTGCTGTCCCAGTGCAAACTACCAAATCAATTTTGGGGTGAAGCTATTACTACTGCAAATTACATTCAGAACAGTCTTCCAACTAGAGCTTGCGAGAAGATGCCATATGAACTTTGGAGTGGAAGAAAGCCTACTTTAGCTCACATGAAACAATTCGGTTGCACAGCCTATGCTTACGTACATAAAGAAAACAGAAGAAAGTTGGACGAGAAAGCAATTGAAGGAACTTTCGTTGGTCATGATCAACGTTCTAAAGGATACAGAATATACACCGGTGGAAATCGTATAATTGTCAGTAAAAGCGTAAAATTTATCGAAGACTGCTCGGTAACTGATAGCGTTGAAATTTCATCTCCTCCACCAGTCGAAGATTCACTCGAAGATGAAGAATATGATGATAAGTCTGTGGATGAATCCGAAATGACATCTGAAGAAGAGCGAATACCCGAAGAGAAGCCCAGACGATCAAAAAGAAAAAACAAAGGGAAACTACCAGATGGCTTAGGATTTCTTGCCGATGAAATTAAAAATGTTCCTGAAAATTTCGAAGATGTAGTTAAAATGAATCCAGCAGAAAAAGAAAATTGGCTTCAAGCAATAAATGAAGAAATCGAATCCTTGTCCCGGAATAAAACTTGGGAGTTGATCTTCCACCTGGAAAGAAAGCCATTTTAAATCGATGGGCATTTAAGCTGAAGAAGAATGAAAACAGTACAGTAACACGTTGCAAAGCGCGCCTTGTTGTGAAATTTTATAGTGAAAAATTTGGAATTGATTATGAACACACTTTTGCCCCAACAGTGAAATATACAACAATCAGAATCTTTCTAGCAGTCGCAGCAAACGAAAAAATGCAAGTGAGACACGCTGACATTACCACTGCATTCCTTCATGGCGATTTAGAAGAAGACTTGTACATGAAACAACCGGTAGATTATGTCGATCCATAGCATAAGGTAAGGTTTGCAAATTGAAGAAAGCAATATATTGATTGAAACAAGCAGCTAGAGCTTGGAATAAAAGAATTGAAGAAATTCTAAGGAATGAAGATTTTTCTCAAAGTATTGCAGATCCATGCCTATTTCTAAAAAATGATGGAAACGACACAATAATGATCATAATCTACGTCGACGATATACTTATAGCATGTAAAAATGAAAAATAAAATTGCGAAATTAATCAAACAACTGAACAAATTCTTCGAACTGAAAGATTTAGGAGAAGTAAAAAATTACTTGGGAATCAACATTGGAAGAGATGGAGACAAATTTCTACTAAACCAAAAATAAAAAATCGAAAAATTGAAAAAGAAATTTAGTCCAGACATCAAAAAGCCTTCTTATACACCAATGGACACATCTTATCCAAAAGAAGAGGATTCCTCTCTCCCACAAGTTGACAACACGCAATACAGGCAAGCAATTGGAGCTTTACTTTATATAGCTACAGTAACCAGACCGGACATTACCTTCACTGTGAACATATTAAGCAGGAAGAATGAATCTCCCAGTGAAAAGGATTGGAAAGCAGTTCTAAGAGTCATTGAATATTTAGACTCAACGAATTACATTTATTTACAAATTGACTCTAGCAGCCCACCAACTCTTACCTGTTACACAGATGCTGATTTCGCATCTGACCTTGCCACTAGAAAATCAACAGGGGGTACTGTATTTTTCTTAGGGAACAATCCTATATTTTGGTTCACTAAGAGACAAAATTGTGTTTCATTATCTTCAACCGAGTCTGAGCTCATTTCTGCAGCCACTGCTGCTCAAGAGCTAAAATGGATATTAGATCTACTTAAAGATTTTGGCCTAAGGGTCATTCCATGCGAAATGAGCAAATCAGCTGTGGCTGACACGTCACAGATTTCAATGAAAATTTTTATTTAGGTAAACTATGCATATCTATGAGGAAATGCAAAGTATGGAAGTTTAAAAACTGTTTGTTGCTTTGTTATTGACATTAGAAGTTGATGCTTACGCTAAGCCTAAATTTTCGGAGCTCATTGCTGCCACTTTGTGACTCAATAACTCCATAAGTTATAAACGTACACTTAAAAAATAAATATTTCCGCATTCTGTAAACAAATCTCTATTGGGAAAAAGCAAAGTAAAATTTATTCGGATCTTTTTTTGAATCTGAGTTATTAACAAATATTGAAATTTTGCCAATTTACTTCAGATTTCAAATCACTCTTCTAACTCTTTTAATGAAAATATAAGAGTAAAAATGATTCAGATTAAAAAACTATCTATAACTAACTATCTGCTCTAATTTAGTTATTGTTTATGAATTTCTTGATGACGAAATCGTACTTGAAAAAATCGAAAATATCATTTTTTCCTCTATTTCAGATGTTTTTTTGAAGATGAGGGAATGCTTTAAATTTACTCAAGATTTTTTATGTAATATATTGAAGTGTCTTTTAGATGCTATTAAATTTTAATCATTGGTATCAGCGTATTTTTGCTACTAGAGTAATTTGAACTTAGGCAAAATTTCATTAGTTAGTTCTTTTTATTGTAAGTTTAGCAAAACTAACCATTTCTTTTGTGTTTCATTTTCTCAAAAGCATGTTTATGAAGTATTTGCTAAAATGTACATTTTTTTAAAAATCGAAATAAATGTTAGATATACTTGCTTTTGCATCATTGAGTCGTTTATCTAGTGTTTTGAATTCTCGTAATTTCACATAAGAGTCAATCCATACAGGTTCCATACAGTATAAACTATTCATTAATGTTCAAATAGTTCTAAGTTATAAAATTAAAATAATTATTTTGAAAATTACAATATATTTTTTCAGTATAATGTATTATATAGGGCACAATATACGTAATTTAAGAAGGTGCAATGTTTTCACACTTTTTATTTCTGTTTTAGTGTGTGAATTGACTAGCAAAATTGCTCAATTTCAAAGACCTGTATCTTTTTTACAAACCAAATACAAAAAACAATATGTATAACATGTATAGTACTTGAACGAAATATTCAATTGGCCACGAAATTTTATTTTTCATTCCATCCCCTTTTGGTTTACGGGGGTCTAAAAATGTCATTTTTGTCATTTTTACGATTTTTGAGGGGCTGTAATCTATAAAGGGTGCACAAACACGCAGCAACAGTTACATATTCTTTTTAGCATGGTTCCAGTGATTAGTTTTTGCCGTATTTCATTTTGTATTTCCGTCCCCTACGCGAGTTATCTCCCTTTGAAATGAGTAAAATTTTTACATTAGACCCTGAACTTTAACCTGTTGCCGTTATTTTAATTATTAACTTACAGCTACGTAACTCAGCATGTAAGACTATCAATTTATGCACTTTAACATCAAAGCGTTAAAGTAATTGTCATAAATGTAATTCAAATAGATTTTGGCCAAAATGCAAAGATCTAAAAGTACCATTTTTGACTACGACAAATCACTTTTGATGACCTCTAAAAAATCAAAGTCCAGTTGAGAGAAAAAATAAAAGTGGTTTTAAACATTTTTCATATCCAGCTTTTAGGGATATGAATTTCAAAAAACTTAAAAATGGTTGAGCGCACAAATCCATCGAACCTGTACGGATTGACCCATAAAACACAAAGAAAATGCTATTTTTCTGAATTTTATTTTACGTTTGGAAATCAAAAACCAATTTCGAGTTTCTTCAAGCAAATAGTAGAAACACAGCTCTATATTCTTGTTAAATTTTGAAGTTGTCGGAATTTTCCCTCATTTGAATTTTTGTGTGTATGTGAAGGGGAAAATCATCATTTTACAAAATGGCACTAAGTTTAAAACTGATTTTGAAGACAAAGGAGTTAAAATACAACTTCAAAAGTAAGATATTTGTTTTATGATACTTTAGCACATTATTGGGTATTAAGTTCATCAAAGTTAATGCATTCCTTAAAGATTGAGATTAAAAAATAAAATGCTTAATTATGAAAAAATTGAAATATTTTCAGTTTTTGAAACTCGGTTAAAAGTTAACTACAATAACTTTGAAAATTTTACTGACATCAGATTAATTACCCTACTCCATAGATTGCAACAACATATATCTTTTATGTTTTTATTAAATAGGTAATAAGATACAAGCCTTCAAAAATGAAACATTTAGCATTTATGAGAATGCTGTTCAATTTGACCAATTTTCAATCGCATGTAACTATTCAAATAAAAAATTTTAAGCAAAAATATTTTAGATATTTTGATATAGGTATAAAAGGAACCTGTATACCAAATTTCATAAAAATCTGTTTCCATGCGGCCACCACTTTTTTGCGAATTTTGCTCATTTCGTATGAAATGACCCCTAATTCAAAAATTGCCTGTTAAAATGTTTGAGGATAACAAATCAACAATTTCTTTAATTCAACATGGGAAAATGAATTCTGGGTTAAAGCATCTTAACGTAAAATATTTCTTTTTGCGGGAAATGGAAGAAAATAAAATAATTAAGATAACATATTGTAACACTAACTGTATGATTGCAGATATTTTTACAAAACCTTTGCCTAAACCGAAGTGTATTGACTTTAGAAATAAGTTAAATTTAGTTTAAGTTTTGTAATTTGAATATACGATTAAGGGGGGAAATGTTGTACTCTAATCATATATTCAAATAAGTAAATCATTTCAGCATAATAATGCAATCTCGAAAGGCCAAGGTCACTCTGACATCATACTTATCCTTCCCACAATTCCCTTTTTCTCCCTTCAATAGTGATGTTCTTTGTTCTCTTGATATAGTGTGTGTGTATCTGTTTTTGTGCCGTATGGAATATATTTTATAATATGTGTACATTTTTAGTTTTTAGTCATTCCTAATTAAATCTTTACGTGTTGTTCGTCTACTCGTCTATTGACTGTTCTTCATGCGTTCAGAAAACTCAACTATCACACCGCTGCCTATCGGGATAAGAAAAGGTAAGCCAACCTTTCCTTACAACAAATAATCCATTTATAACTGCAAGACATTCTCTCCTTTTGCCTGCTACAATCACAAAGAGTTTTTTTTTCTCATGAATAAAACTTAGCAATCTTGAAAGTTAGGCTCAGTAATAATTTATTGAAATACCCATAGCTGTCTTGAGATATGAAATCATCATCGTTTCAGCTCAATTAACAGTTGAACACCTACATTTCTAGTCTCAGAATTATCTCAATCATCAGTGAAAGGAGCATATGTTTAAAAAGAGTTTAGATATCAGACTTAGTCCAACATCAAGAATTTCATTTGTTCGTTATATATATATATAACAACTATTTGTGACAGGGTAATGTTTTTCTACACATTGATTTTATGCATCGATATCTTTTCAGATAAGTGATTTTCTCAATTAGTTAGTGAACCCACATGGACCGTTACTGTAGTACACATGACCTATTAAAGATGATGTCTAAAACTTCTTGAAATATATTAATGAAAGTACTATTAATGTTTTCAACTGGATTTTCCTACAAAAATGGAGCTATAAATTTTAAGCCAGATCGAAAAAACTTTTGTAGAGAGAAAAAAAATCTTTTGATTCATTTGTTGAAAATATTATTATTGCTTAAGATATAAATTTTATCAACTAATTCTTTTATAAACTCCACACTATGCCAAAAAATTTTTTTTTCAAAAAATTGAAATAAATATTAGATATACTTCCTTCTGCAACATTTAATTATATATCTAGTTCTTTGAATTTTCGTAATTTTACATAAAACACAAAGAAAATGTTTATGCTCCGAATTTTTTTTTAAGCTGGGAAATCAAAAACCAATTTTGAATTTCAATAAGCAAATAGTAAAAATACTGTTCTATATTCTTGCAAAACTTAGAAGTTGTCGAAAGTTTCCCTCATTTAAATTTTGGGGCCTATGCAAAGGGGAAAATCGCCATTTTGCAAAAGGTCACTAAGTTCAAAACTGATTTTGAAGACAAAAGGAATTGAAATACAACTTCCAAAGCAAGGTATTTCTTTTATGACACTTTGCATGTTATTGGGTCTCAATTTCTGCAAAGCTAATGCATTCCTTAAAGCTTGAGATAAAAAAAAATATAATACTTAATTATGAGAAAACTGAAATATTTTCAGTTTTTAAAACACGGTTAAAAGTTAACTGTAATAATCTTGAAAATTTTACTCATATCAGATGAATTGCCCTACTCTATAGATTACAACTATATATAACTTTTATGTTTTGATTAAAAAGTTAATATAATACAAGCTTTCAAAAATGCAACATTTAGCATTTATAAGAATGCTGTTCAATTTTATCAATTTTCAATCGCATGTAAATATTTAAATAAAAAATATTTAGCCAAAATATTTTAGACATTTTAATATAGGCATTTTAGAAACCTGAATATCAAATTTCATAAAAATCTGTTACCATGCGGCCACTACTTTTCTGTGAATTTTTCTCATTTCGTATGGAATGACCCATATACTGAAAAATCGCAAGTCATGTTATGACTGGTGAAAATTGCTTCTATATTTGAGCGAAGCCATTGCCTGTTTAGTGATATTTTGATAGATGAAATTGCAAGCCAAAATCCAGTGGATTAACCTTAAACTCCAGTAGGTAGCGTTAATTTTTGACCATTTTTTCGTTTCTTCATTCCCCTGAAATTACAGTCTTACCAGTAAAACAGTTAAGTTACCGGATCGAGTTCAGCCTTGTCACAATAAAGCCTTTCCATGCAATACATTGCCAAAACATATTATCAAATGATCATACCGTGGCGCGAGTTGCATTGCTGAAACGCGCGCGTTACTCGATCATCAGCTATTATATATATGAGGATATACAGTCGCATCACTTCGAGGAAGGTACGCCAAGGGTGTCACCCGTCTGGGGGGCGGGGTGACACCCTGAGTGGAATTGGAAGTTTTTGAAAAATATATAGCTAAAATGCATTTTTAAGACTACTAATTTGAAACTTCACCGAAGGGTAAACCCCTGGACCTTCCAGTTTTATCTCTATCTTGTACATTAGCAGACATAAAACTAATTTATATATATAAAAACCTCGTGCCACGATGTTTGCTCGGGGTAAACTACGAAACTACTGAACCGATTTTTATCAAATTTCATACGTATCTGTAACTTGGTCCAACTTAAAAGATAGGATGGTTTTTATAATTTTTTACTGCAGATAAAATGATTATTATACATTAATAGTGCGTATTGATTGTTTTGATCTGTAAATTCTTATTAGATGGCGCTGTAAGTTGATTCATCCTCAAAAATTTTATTCTTAAGTTAATTAAAATTTACAAATGATACTATGTTACGGATATTGATGGTTATCCACAATATCGCCGCAGAAAGGAGGAGTATAGAGGCCACACTTTTCAATCTAAATGTCAAATTCTACAACACAAAATGAAATTGATAAGCGGCGGGTAGTTCCATACTCACCACTGCTTTTAAAAACGTATGAGACTCATATAAATGTCGAGTTTTGCAGTTCCGTGAAATCCATTAAGTACTTTTGCCAATACGTTATTAAAGGTTCTAGGTAGATCAAATTTGATGTAAGAAATATGGACAAAAATGACGAAGTAACACGATGAGAGATGAGTAAATTATATTAGCAGCAACGAAGCTATCTGGCATAATATCATCTACCATATACGAAAGAGACCCTTCTGTCCAGCTTCTTGCGGTACGAAACAAAA
Source organism: Uloborus diversus (assembly GCF_026930045.1). Classification (NCBI taxonomy): domain Eukaryota; kingdom Metazoa; phylum Arthropoda; class Arachnida; order Araneae; family Uloboridae; genus Uloborus; species Uloborus diversus. The sequence continues at coordinate 73,464,581 of NC_072731.1, read as the reverse complement.
TCTCGAAAACGACCAACGGGTATATTTTACCAAGGTATTTTCTACGAAGAGCACTTCAACCAACAAAAACACTTTTTTTACATTGTGTCAAAAAACTATTGTGTTCTGCCGATTATCAGAATTAAAACTATTTACAATGTCCCACGATATTTTAAAAAAATACGAAATGTCACTGATTATTTCCGTGGAACGTGTCGGAATTTCATAGGTCCTCAACAATGTCCTTTGAAAATCAAGTATCTGCGTCAAAACGTTTCCTGAATTGCTACAAATATCCTAAATGCAGACTTCTCGCTGTTGTGTAAAATGTTTTTACCTCGCAGTTTAAATATCAACTGAGTATATTTATTAAGTGTATCGGCTTCAGTTTGATTTCGTTCCGTCTATATTGTCTATATATAAGTTCCGCATGAGAGTGAATGAGCCTCTGTTTTCTGTAGCTTTGCAGAAGTCGCTGGCGAGTAAGTCTCATGGTACTTGCTTGCAATTCTGTCTTACTTTTCGTCATGCTTGCAGTAATACGTTTGAAGATTTCTGGGAAAAGTAGAGCTGTTGTATTAAACTCACCGAAGTTTTCTCTGCAGGGAGGGGGGGTTACAGAAGCACGACTGACTTTTAGCCAGCAGGGAGATTACTGAATTCTTCAAAAAGATTTCAGAATAATTTTCAGGATGTTTAGTGAATTTTAGTGATGAATTGACTTCAATACCTTCATCATAACCCGTCCAGATTGGTGTAACTAACAATAAGAGCAAGTGAGTCTTTGGATTCCGTAACTTTTCAAAAGAACAAGTAGAATTCTTTGTGCATACTTGCAAGTCCTTCTTAGCAGTGACTATGGTTGCGATTATTACTTTGGTACTTTCTCAGTGAGATGAAAAATGTGCCTTAGTTACTTAGTAACATTTGTTACTTAGGTTACCTCGGAAGGTTTTAGTGAAATTATTGTTTAAAATCGGAGAGGTTTCGGAATTCCTCAGAAAGATTTCAGGATAATTTTAGGAAGGTTTCTGATTTTAAATTTAAAACGTCCCTACTTTTTGAAAAAAATGTTACTGGCAGAAATTGGGTATTCGCTGCTCATTCTTTTTCAGGGCGATTCTTAATTGTTTTAACAGTGTTGAATAAAATCAGAAAATCACGGAAGCCACGTAAACAAAGAATACAACATTCATCAATCTCGGGTGTAAGGCAAGACATTGGGACCAAAACTCCATCCAAAACAAAGTGAATTTTTTTTTTGCATTTGTTTTCCGTAAACATTCCCGAACAGACAGGATTATTTGCGGACCGTTAATTGTCGAGCTTTTAATACATATCACGATGCATGTCACAAAGTGTATTTATTGGTCGCACACAGTCATTGGGAGTTAACACTTTCTAGCGCAGGTTTGACATAACACGAAACAGTAATCGTCAACTGTTTAAAACAATTTTGACGACATATTATCTAACACAATCATCATTTCTGTGCGGATCCTATATAAATTTTATGCTTGAACATGTACTCCATAGAGTTAAACAAGCACACCGATGTCCAAATTTAGATTTTACACCAGAGATGTACAATCAAGTTTTAATGTTGATTGAAGATTTACGCATTTCATTTTCAAATTCGTTATTTATCCATTATGGTGTGCTATCACCAGATCGATTTGCCTCCAACATAGTTAACACTGATTTGCAACGAGAAAAAACAGTGCAATGACGCTGTCTTTGCTAAAATTATTGCGAAAAAATGAGCAATTACTGACCGTTGAAACTGAACAAGACTATAGAGTAGTTGTTGATGAAAACAAAGCCATAAACATACCAACGGAATTTTTAAATTCTCTGGATACACCAGGATTTCGACAACACGATTTCCTGTTGAAAATTGGTTCACCAATTATTCTTTTTCGCAATTTAAACCCACCTAGATTATGCAACGGTATACGTTTCTGCATTAAAAGTCAATAATTTTGACGGGAAAGTTTAACGGAGAAATGTTTGTGTTGCCACGTAATCCATTAATAGCTTCAGTATTTTCAAACACATTTGGAAGGCTTCAATTTCCAATTTGTTTAGCTTTTGCAAAGACCATAAATAGATCTCAAGACCAAAAAAATTCTACTTTCAGTTTGGGCTTGAAACATACATGTTTCTCTCATGAGCAGCTATATATCGCCTACTCACAAATGGGAAAGCGATCATACCTTTTGTATCAGCAAAAGACAGGTTAAGCAAGATCATTGTGCACAACTTATTGCTTAGATAATTTTCAGTTTTCAAATAATAGAAACAATAGTTCCAAGAGTCAATGTTATCTACCCCACTGATAAAATTTCATTTTTATATGTTTTTAATTTAGTTAGTGTGTTAGTGTGTTTTCAAGAAGTTATTGATTACAAACTATAGATAAATTGAGATGAATAAGAGTTAGTGTACATTTTAAAAGTGTATGTTGGTTTATGTTTAATTTCTACGTTCTGACATATTACAATCAGTTTCGATATTTACTATCACTTTCAAGTTATTCTGCTTTTATTTTTGGCCGAAGTCATACTTGCAAAATTTACTAAGCGTAAGTATAATGCTTTAACCATTGAAAATTTAGTTAGTACTTACTAAGTTCAATAATTACTTAATTCAGGCTAACACGTACATTATCAATCTCATTTGTTTTAAAATTGGCTAGATTTTTTAAGCTTTAATAAAAATATTAATTAGATTCTATCAAAATATTGAGCAAAAGAATATTTTAATCCAACCACTTCGCCACAGCAACGCGTGGCTGGGTCAGCTAGTATATATATATATATATATATATATATATATATATATATATATATATATATATATATATATATATATATATATATATATATATATATATATATATATATATATATATATATATATATATATATATATATATATATATATATATATATATATATATATATATATATATATATATATATATATATATATACTAGACGCCTAGATTATCCGTTGCTTAATCTAGGTGGGTTTAAATTGCGAAAAAAAATAATTGGTGAACCAATTTTCAACAGGAAATAGTGTAGTCGAAATCCTGGTGTATCCAGAGAATTTAAAAATTCCGTTGGTATGTTTATGGCTTTGTTTTCATCAACAACTCTATAGCCTTGTTCAGTTTCAACGGTCAGTAATTGCTCATTTTTTCGCAATAATTGTAGCTAAGACAGCGTCATTGCACTGCTTTTTCTCGTTGCAAATGAGTGTTAACTATGTTGGAGGCAAATCGATCTGGTGATAGCACACCATAATGGATAAATAACGAATTTGAAAATGAAATGCGTAAATCTTCAATCAACATTAAAACTTCATTGTACATCTCTGGTGTAAAGTCTAAATTTGGACATCGGTGTGTTTGTTTAACTCTATGGAGTACATGTTCAAGCATAAAATTTATATAGGATCCGCACAGAAATGATGATTGTGTTAGATAATATGTCGTCAAAATTGTTTTAAACAGTTGACGTTTATTGTTTCGTGTTATGTCAAACCTGCGCTAGAAAGTGTTAACTCCCAATGACTGTGTGCGGCCAATAAATACACATTGTGACATGCATCGTGATATGTATTAAAAGCTCGACAATTAACGGTCCGCCAATAATCCTGTCTGTTCGGGAATGTTTACCGAAAACAAATGCAAAAAAAAAAAAAAACACTTTGTTTTGGATGGAGTTTTGGTCCCAATGTCTTGCCTTACACCCGAGATTGATGAATGTTGTATTCTTTGTTTACGTGGCTTCCGTGAATTTCTGATTTTATTCAACACTGTTAAAACAATTAAGAATCGCCCTGAAAAAGAATGAGCAGCGAATACCCAATTTCTGCCAGTAACATTTTTTTCAAAAAGTAGGGACGTTTTAAATTTAAAATCAGAAACCTTCCTAAAATTATCCTGAAATCTTTCTGAGGAATTCCGAAACCTCTCCGATTTTAAACAATAATTTCACTAAAACCTTCCGAGGTAACCTAAGTAACAAATGTTACTAAGTAACTAAGGCACATTTTTCATCTCACTGAGAAAGTACCAAAGTAATAATCGCAACCATAGTCACTGCTAAGAAGGACTTGCAAGTATGCACAAAGAATTCTACTTGTTCTTTTGAAAAGTTACGGAATCCAAAGACTCACTTGCTCTTATTGTTAGTTACACCAATCTGGACGGGTTATGATGAAGGTATTGAAGTCAATTCATCACTAAAATTCACTAAACATCCTGAAAATTATTCTGAAATCTTTTTGAAGAATTCAGCAATCTCCCTGCTGGCTAAAAGTCAGTCGTGCTTCTGTAACCCCCCCCCCTGCAGTGAAAACTTCGGTAAGTTTAATACAACGGCTCTACTTTTCCAAGAAATCTTCAAAAGTATTACTGCAAGCATGACGAAAAGTAAGACAGAATTGCAAGCAAGTACCATGAGACTTACTCGCCAGCGACTTCTGTAAAGCTACAGAATCCAGAGGCTCATTCACTCTCATGCGGAACTTATATATAGACAATATAGACGGAACGAAATCAAACTGAAGCCGATACACTTAATAAATATACTCAGTTGATATTTAAACTGCGAGGTAAAAACATTTTACACAACAGCGAGAAGTCTGCATTTAGGATATTTGTAGCAATTCAGGAAACGTTTTGACGCAGATACTTGATTTTCAAAGGACATTGTTGAGGACCTATGAAATTCCGACACGTTCCACGGAAATAATCAGTGACATTTCGTATTTTTTTACAGTTTATGTAAAATATCGTGGGACATTGTAAATAGTTTTAATTCTGAGAATCGGCAGAACACAATAGTTTTTTGACACAATGTAAAAAAAGTGTTTTTGGTGGTTGAAGTGCTCTTCGAAGAAAATACCTTGGTAAAATATACCCGTTGGTCGTTTTCGAGATTTTGTTTCGTACCGCAAGAAGCTGGACAGAAGGGTCTCTTTCGTATATGGTAGATGATATTATGCCAGATTGCTTCGTTGCTGCTAATATAATTTACTCATCTCTCATCGTGTTACTTCGTCATTTTTGTCCATATTTCTTACATCAAATTTGATCTACCTAGAACCTTTAATAACGTATTGGCAAAAGTACTTAATGGATTTCACGGAACTGCAAAACTCGACATTTATATGAGTCTCATACGTTTTTAAAAGCAGTGGTGAGTATGGAACTACCCGCTGCTTATCAATTTCAATTTGTGTTGTAGAATTTCACATTTAGATTGAAAAGTGTGGCCTCTATACTCCTCCTTTCTGCGGCGATATTGTGGATAACCATCAATATCCGTAACATAGTATCATTTGTAAATTTTAATTAACTTAAGAATAAAATTTTTGAGGATGAATCAACTTACAGCGCCATCTAGTAAGAATTTACAGAACAAAACAATCAATACGCACTATTAATGTATAATAATCATTTTATCTGCAGTAAAAAATTATAAAAACCATCCAATCTTTTAATTTGGACCAAGTTACAGATACGTATGAAATTTGATAAAAATCGGTTCAGTAGTTTCGGAGTTTATCCCGAACAAACATCGTGACCCGAGGTTTTTATATATATAGATATAGGGGTGTCCGTTAGCAGGGGTTTTACTGTATATATATATATATATTTAATAGCAATGTAAAATTTAAACAAGAAGGAATGTAAAATTGAATCAAAATCCCAAAACACCCTGGGCTCTCATCGGGGGGTTACTCCGCGAGGGTAGGGAAAAACCTTGAGATGCTTCGTGAGTGCTGTAGGCGAAATGCCTAAAAAAACAGCACAAGTAACCCGACATCTCACAAGTCAAGCAAAGGGGATACCGGAAGTCAAAAATATACACATGACATAAATTAATTAATTAGAACATTTTCAAACCAAAAATACAAGCATCCCAGTCATTAATTAGAACCCCTTCAGAACAAATTCAAACTACAAGAAAACACAATGAACTAAATTGCAAGAAGAAAAACATGGAAAGAACATAAACATGGAACGAACAAAAATACCTACTACTACTCTTTCATATGCTTGTAAATGAGATTTTCGTTGAGAAAACGTTCTACGATTGCTGTTGAAAGGCAGCATTTCTTAAATTACATTTTATGGAGACCCCAGGGTTTCATAAAGATCAATGAAGAACATTTTCTTCCTCAAAAACCAAATTATTCATTTAAAAAAATCTGTAAAAATAATGACTTTTTGGAAAAAAAAAAAAAGTGCAGAGTTTGAAAAAGAACGTGTACTAATACTCGCTTCTTTTCATTAATCTAGATTAGGGTTTCCAATCCGTTAGCCAAAATAAAGAGGACACACATCTTTCCACTAAATCCTGCAATGTTCATTACAAATAGATTCATCTATCTATGTTGCAAGACTTGCCAAGCTTATTGTCTGTTAAGGGTTTTTTTTAATGCAAAACAAAGCCAAGACGTAAAACTGAATAGATAACATTAAGTGTGAAAATTTTATTGATTGTTTCTATATGGATATTTCTTTTCGGTGCTTTCATTTTTAACCGAATTCAAAAAAGAAGGTTATGATTTCGTATTGCGGCTTTTTTTGTATGTTTTCGTATTTCTCCACGAATACTGGACCGATTTGAATAAATCTTTCTTTGTTTGAAGGGGTATACTTTCCAGATGGTCCCATGTAAATTTTGTCTGGATCTGATGAGGGGTCTCGGAAAAATCTAAGAAACTTTAAATTTCATACGTTGTGGCTACGTAGACCAGCTTCTGTCAACTTCGCGCACGTCACAGGTCACGTGGTTTTGGCGTGAACGGTGCACTGTTCGATGGAGAATTCTTTGTTTGAACAATATTTAATTCTCACGCATTGCGATGTTTGATTTTCACGGTGCCACCTGTTAATTTTAATTATAGTCTTTCCAATGTATTTATTACTCATGTAGCAAATCAGTAAATGAAATGTATTTTGCTTCGAAAATAGTTGAATTAATTAATTTAATATAATTTTTTTTAAAATAAATAACTTCATTTAGTCATTAAAGTTTTTTTTTTTAATATTTCAATTTTGAAATATATTTAGCGTTCAATTCAAGGGGAATTGAAGACAAAAATCCCCCCCCCCCGGCTTTGATTAAATTTATATTCCTTAGTACATGTATCGTAACTTGTGTCCAATATCTGAAGTTTGAAAAGTATTCTAGAATTAATATTTCATGACGCCGTCAGTTTAAGTTACAGTTATGGCAATACTAATTAACAGACTTCGTTGGAATTTATTTATCTATGCTCCCCGATTATTAGAAGACGACTGGACCGACTAGGAAAATTCTTTTTCTGTTTGAAACGGTATGTTTCTCCTGGTCGTCTAATGGTCTTCAAGTTCGGGTATGAGGATCCTGGAGAAATCGAGGGAACTCTTCAAATTTCTTACTCGCGCTTTGTTGTTTGTGAATTCATAGCGTCTCACTTAGTGAAACGGTTTTTATGGTTTTTTTTGTTTAATGGATAAAAGTACTTAAAATTAGGTCCCAATCTTTACTTCACCATATTTGTTCTTTAGAAAAAAGTTGTGGGCAAAAAACAATAAACTTCATTTAATTTCATATTAAGCGATTAAATATAAAATCCATTGTTAAAAAAAGTGCCAGAAAACAAAGGTACTTTCTTTACTCAGTGTTAAAGAAAGTACGATAAAACATTAATATTAATATTAATCAGGGGTGGCCCTTGACGGGGGGGGGGGGGGGGGTTGAGATCTATTTTCCTTTTTTAAGGGGGGCTCTTGATTTGGGGGATTCCCCCCACCTGAATATTTCCCCTGTATTAATCATTAGTAGTCATATCACAAATTTTGAATAAAGACTCCTCTAAAGCAAACAGGAAATTCATTTAATATCATTGCTCTAGTAGCATTTTGATCTTCATATATACAACATCACAATAGATACTGTTTCTAGTGTGGTCTTGATCAATAACGGGGACAAGTAAAGAGAAATGTGACTTTTTTCACAAATTACGTGATACGTATTATTGTGAAATATAAAATAGTTAGGAAAACCATTGACATTTAAATGGTTCTAACCAAATTTGTGCACAAATAATTCCTGGAGAAAAACAAAGATCAGTTTTTAGTTCCAATCGTATAAAATGTTGTGAGCATTAATATTTTTTTCTTTTTTTAACCGACTTCAAAAAAGATGTTCTCAATTCGTCGGAATCGTTTTATACATGTCTCTCCTAAACTCAAACACGCATAGACCAATTTGGAAAATTCTTTTTCTTTTTCTCGTTTGAAAAGGTTTATACTTCCCAGGTGATCACATGGTCATCAGGTCAGTATCTGAAGATGGGATACTTGAAAAACCAAGAAAACTCTTCTAATTCTATGCACAAAGTTAAAGCGATTTCTGTTGTTTTTTAGTGACTCCTGAATTTGTTTCAGAAACCATACTTTGATAAAGTCAAACTGATGATGAAGGCAATTTTCTCTCTATATGATTGCGAGTTTGAAAAAGAAGTCTCCAAGACGATGTGCCCTATTTCTTTGTCTGTTTTGCTCATCTTAGCTGCTTTCAGACTCCTGTTCTCGATGATAAAGTAACCCGCATGTTTCAACAATGAGTCTCGCGCATGAAATTTGATAATATGTTTTGGTAGAGTTTAACGTGCAAGGAAATACTTTATTGTGACAAGGCTGATCTCGATCCGGTAACTCAACTGTTTTACTGGTAAGACTGTCATTTTAGGGGAATAAAGAAACGTACAAATGATCAACATCGACCGCTATCTACTGGAGCCAATGGCTAATCCACTGCAGTGAGGGTTACAATTTCAACTACCAAAATATCACCAAACAGGCAATTGCTGAGTTGAAATGTAGAGGAAAATTTTCACCCGTCAAAACAAGACGGGCGACTTTCTAGTTGAAAAATAAACATTATGGTTGATGATTCACTCTGACAAAAGATCATCCATATGCTATACAGCATACTCCTTGGCGTGCCAGGTTCAAACATTAAGGAATACGCACCAAGTTCGGCTGATGTCCAGCGTGGGACATTCCCCAGCGCAGTAGCTTCTCAACCCTAGACCACTTTCAACATCTACTCCCAGTCACGTGGACCTTTACATGATGAAACCCAAGGCCCAGAAATAAAAGCTGGTTCGGAGCTATAGATAAGTATCCTTTATGGGGCGGGAAGTATACGTTTGTACACGTTAGTCTTCTCGAGCAAGCGTGCATCATGCAATGTTTGCAGTCTGCAAATTTGGTTAATCAAAAGTAGTACTTTCGAAAGAGCTACTAAAAAGTGTCAGTGCTTAATAACACGAATACTACTGTTGTCTCTCAAGTAAGTTCATCATTTGCTGTTCATTCAAGCTGTGGGAAACGATTGTCGTTGTTGTCGTGTCATAGTTTATAATTGTAGATCTGGGGTGCCATTGCCTCAAGAGGTTGAACTTCTTTATCAACATATAAGACAACACAAGAAAGATTTAAAGCACAAAGATGGGGAATAACATCTGGTGCTCCGGTGGAAATCGAACCTACTCCAGCATTCAAAGGTAAGCTTCTACCTCAGTTCCATGGAGGCTCCTTTGAACCGATACCATGAATATAAACATTAAATTGTTTTTTAATGCAAAAACACTCTAAACAAAATTTTTTGGACCAAAATACGTAATACCACAGCCAACAAGCAACATTAGCGTTTTTTTTTAAGTTTTACTTATTCATAGCGTAGTCATTGATTTTCAAAGCTAAAAGTTTTTTTCCTCAGAAACCTTTTCTAAAGGATTAAGACACAATGTTAATAAATGAAAGAACAGGTACAAAATGTGGCTTTAAAACTTTCATGAATTTGTTACATATTTCTTACTTTAAAAAATATCTGCTTATAAAACTTTTCCGCATGCGATTAGTCGTCTAATTCCTAAAAATATATACTTTACGTTCGCCACGACCTCATTAAACGTTTTTTGTTTAATGTATAGGTGTATATTTTTAATAAACAAACTAAACTGATTTTGTCTTTCAAAGTAATTTTTGAGAATATTTGGAACACAACTAATTACTTTTTTTTTTAAAAATTCCAAATAATAATTTCTCTTTCGGGAAAAATTGTAATTATCTTCAGTTGAATATTTTCACGTTTTTTTCTCATGTTTCAAAAATAATTAATTAGTCACACTTGATATTCTTTCTTTTAAATGTTCCTTTCGGAAGTTAAATATAATATCCTTTTCAATTTTTTAATTACTAAAGTGTACATATTTGGTTAACTTTGTTTCGGGAGTTAGTATTTAAATAGTATTTATGATTTTTAAAACAATAGGTAGCTATTTTAGAATACAATACGCTTTTATTTTACAAAGTTGAAATTCGTTTGGTTTTGTTTTCAAACTTAACATTTATTTTATAGTAAACATCTCTGCAATTTTTATTTAAAGAAATAAATTATTTTAAATCATCTCTTCTAGATATACAGTAAAACATCTCAAATGCGGTCACTAACGGGACATTCTTTTTTGTCCGCAATAGAGGGGTGGTCGCAGGATAGGGGTTTAATAATGTTATTTGTCTTGGATTTGGGGAATTAAAAACTGTCCCCAAAAGAGGGGCGTCCGTTAGGAGGGGTTTTACTTTATGTATCTGAAAGTCTGTGCATTCGTTTATTTTAGTATGTATCTGAAAGTCTGTGCATTCGTTTATTTTAGTATGTATCTGAAAGTCTGTGCATTCGTTTATTTTAGTATGTATCTGAAAGTCTGTGTATTCGTTTATTTAAGGACGCTACAAAATGCCACTACTTCAACAATTTCCATAGTTTTTTTTTATTAAAATCAATCCTTTCCTGGATTTGTCACTTAGGACTTATTCGGGAAATTGGCACGGTCGTCAAATTTTTGAGTGAGTAATTTTATCCTGGTAATCCTGTTTTTATATGATAACCCTATGCGAATAGATAATTCCCCTTTTCTTGTTTGAGTATGCAAAAGAAAAGCATTTCTCGATCAGGTACTGGTGTCAAAAATTAACGCCAATGAATTAAGTTCACCAATTTCACAATGGGGTCGTTTTTAAAATTTTAAAAGTATTTTTTTCTGAAAGAGAATGCTCAAAAACATAGTATCTGTCCATTTTTAAAATAATTTGTTTAAGTTTAATATTAAAAAAAAATACTTAAATCGTTGGGCTTTCATTGTTTATGTTTCTGCGGATGACATCACAAATGATGAAATGCCATTCAGAGTTGCCATTCACAGAGCAAAATATTTATTTCGCATCTTTACTTACAGATATTAGCAGCGATATCTGTAACGATAAGTGTAGAGCGCAATTTTAATTCGCTCTTGATTATCATAACGTGGAAATGCGGTAAGAAGATGCGCCAAAGATCATCATTTGTGACGTAATCAAGACCCCGCCTTGTTTGAAAAATCGGGCATTCAAAAAAATTAATTAAAAAATAACTGTTGGGAAAATAAAAGTATTTTCTGGGTCCATGTTTTTTTTTTTTTTTTTTTGCTTATTCTATCAATTTCAGTGACTTAAAGTGTTACTTTTGAAGGAAAGAAACTACCCCATTTATCGGAAGCTTCCCGCTTTTGCAAAGAGAAGAATTTTGTAGTAGCAATTACATTAGCGGTTATATGTTAAAAACAAGAAATCATAATACATATACAGAAGAAAGTTTTGTGATGGCAACAACATACTTGTTGATTTGTTTCATCTTTCACATTGTTGTTCTTTGATTTATCTTTTACATTGTTTATTCGCTTAAAAAATAGCAAAATTCAATCCTCCTCCTTCCCTGAAGAGATTAGCGCTGAAATTGAACCAACGTCTGTTTCCGTGTAGGTTCACATTTATTCCAAGTTTCATATAAAAGGTAGCATTACTTCTTGATATATAGCATTCGCAATGAACAGGAAAGAAAGTTTGATTGCAGCACCTTCTTTTTAGCTAGTGAGTCGATCATTTTTTAGCTGGTTCTTTTCGTCACATCTCGAGATATAGTAGTAACAGGTATCGAGAAAAAAATTTACATTGCTCAAACCCATGGTTCGCCAATATATATCATGATATATATCACGATATATATCAGATATTAACTTTGAAAATATAATAATATTTTGATATTTTCGATACTTATTTTTTCAACTACAGTATTTTCAATGTAAAAATTATATTAATCATAGTAATATTGTTCATTTGTTATTAAAAATAACCGAAACATTGTGTACTATATTTTTAAATTGCATTAATATAACAAAGTAATATAAGACAGTAAAACCTCTCCTAACGGACACTCCTCAAATCCTCAAATGCGGACACTCCTCTTATGGGGACAATTCTTTAAATTCCCCGATTCCATGGCAAATAACATTATTAAGCCCCTATCCTGCGGACACCCCTCTATTACGGACAAAACATATTTTTCCCTTAGTGTCCGCATTTGAGGGGTTTTACTGTATTCTTTTTTAATTTTATATTCATGAAATTATTAGTAATTTAACAGTTTTAATTCATATTAAAGGTACCTAATTAAATATTAAACATTGGTCAGAAAAAAAGAAAATCTTATTACTGTGCACCGACTAATGCATATTTTTTGATTTTTGAATCATATGACTGTGTAAAAATCGCTAACAGAAGAAAAATGTGTAAAACAGCTAAAGCTCAATTAACACCTTTAAAATTGATTAAAATATTAAATCAAATAGATAGAAATAATGAAAGAAGCCTTAATTTTAAGTAACATATTGTAATAATAATATAAGAAAATAAAGAGTGATTAGAGGATGTATTTACTATTTTGAGGACTTTAGTTTATGCTGATTGAAAATATCGGATATCTATCAAAATATCCGATATGTATCATAGTATCGGACGTTTTGGGTATTTTCGAAACTATTATGATGTACTCAAACCCCTTGTGAGAAATTTTTACCAAAATTAAAGCAGCACCTGTACCCTCTAGGGTCAACATATGGAACAAATTTTGTTTGATTCCGTCTGTTACTTCCTGATATAGCAGGCACGCATAACGGAGAAAACGCTCGATTGCTCTACCCCCTTGGAGGTACTGGTGCCAAAAACTACTGGGCGCTAATTCACAAGAGGGTAAATATGCGTACAAAATTTCGTTTGTTTTTATGCAGTAGTTTTTGCCCTAGAGCGGTCCTAAAAAACCATTAGTCACACACAAACAGACATTTTCCAAAAATGGTCAAAATAGACTCATCACACATCAAAACGTGCAAATCCGTCAAAAATAGAAAACTTTCACAAATCCAATACTTTCTTCTAATATTAGATATAGACGAAAGCAATAGTTTCATGTTAAAAATAAGTTTTGTTTTTTTTAGAAAAAATAAAACTAGTCCTAATACTGATCTCATGACATCTTATTCGCCCCTTAGCTACTTTCATACTTTTTCTAAGAAGCACGAGGAGGTATTTTTAAATAAAACCTACAGATCAAATATTTAAAAATGTACTTCTATTTTTTAAGAATAATTAAAGAAAAAAAAAAGACACCAACATACAACTTTGCAGAACTTATTTCTAGTTTCTCACTTTTTTTTTAAGAACTTATGTTTCAAATAGAGTACACAAAGATATAAAGATGAATTAATGAAATTAAACTACGTAATTAAGATAACGTAACAGAAACGTAAATTGAGATTAGAGGGTTACATTTTTTTTTTTTTTGAAAATAGCTTCCCGTTTCTTGATAATGTTCCTGATACCTGAATGAAAATGAGCTTTTTTTGTAATGAGTAACCAGGGTGTGATCATCATAAAAACGGAACCTAGAGAACACTTTTTTTTGCCCTCAAGTATTCGTTTATTTTTAGTGGAAACAAAAAAAAAAAGAAACTTTTTTACTGCGTAGTTTAGTTTCGAAACACTTTCACTTTCCCGTTATTGCTACCTTTAATTCGAAAATGTGTGCTCATTACAGTCTCAAGACTGCAGTTTATGGGAATAAGGAATGCTTTGTGATTTCAATTTCTTGCGATTTTTCTGTTTATGTTTAGGAAAAAATACGAGATAAAAATAAAGAAAGTGAAAGTAATTGGATTTAAAGTTAGACTAGATCTGAAAGTGAGTTCTATAGTGGAAATTTTCTCTTCATAAAATCCTTGATCGATAATTTGATAGCTTCACTTCAATGGGCAAGAGTGATAATACAGCAAATGGGGTACATAAGTATGTGAATTGTTTTATATTGCCTGTTATTTTACTTAATAAAAAATCAAAATGCAGTAGCAGAATTCAAAGTAACAGAATTTTTTAAAAAATATTAAGCACTTTTTATAACGTACTCAAAAGGACAAAATAACTTTTCTGGGTCAGAAAGGACAATTTACGAATTCCTGTAGTTTTCGATTCCTGTAGTTTTAGAATGAACGACATAGTTTAATAAATTCCGAAACACGGGGCAAGATGACGAGCTCGTCCCAGCGTTTGCCCCGCGTTTCGGTCCGTCATTAGTAGTATCCAGTTAATGGTATTAACGAAAAAAATAAGGTATTCATCATCCCGTCTGGCTCGTCATCTTGTCCCGGTGTCCCCTATTACATTTTTTATTTAAAGTATCGAATTCTTATTTATTCCAATACTAGTAAAAACTGCAATTTACACTTTTAAACAGTTTTTTAATTTCAATTTTGCACACTATATTTAAGTTTTTTTTTTAATTCTAAAATCAGCTTTATAAGTTTGTTTTCTTAAATAATTTAAATGCTTTAATATACATTGATGTAAAACATTTAAGAAAATTAAGATTTTTTTTTTGTTTTACTATTGTTGAGACATATGTTACATTTCACCCTTTTTTACATTAACGCTTGTTTAAAGAGCCTATCATGCACTAAAATCAAGGAAAGAAATTGATTGATATAATCAAACCATTTTACTTGCATTGGAAATACACTAAATCACCAAAAGTATTTGGAAAATTTCAAAAATTCACATTTTTACGGATATCTGGAGAAATAAACGACTAATTGCACTGTACTTTTTTTTCACAGAAAAGGTATACTCCAGCCGCCATTTTCCACTAAAAATTGAGTCTACTCTTCATTTAGGAGACGAACAAAAAATTGAGGAAACAAAAAAAAAAATGTTTTTAATCTTTTTTTATTGTAAATAGCTGAGAATAAGCTATATATTTCAGAAATAAGTTAAAAACCTATCTATTTTTTCTTTTTATATTTTCGTGAAAGTATTTCTAATACCCACTACCACGGAGATATAAGCTTTTCTTTCAAAAATGCAATTTCGTTTTTGAAGATTTTCGGCTCATATCATGCAGAGTTTTCCATCAAACGTTTCTGAACATTTGACAGCATATTAGAGAAACATAATAATAAAACTTTAAGTTAAATTACTGAAAATTTAATAATATATGAACGATTAAAGCAATTAATTTTTCACTGCGCATGCGCATTGCAATTTATGACCTTTATAATCGGAAGCCCAGATATATCCTGCATCTCATTAAAAAAAATTCCACCTTGATATCTTTAAAGATTATCAGCAATCTAATATGAGCCGAATTTTAATAATTCTTGGCTTGACGACGAATAGTGAGGGATCATTCTCAAATAATCCGTTCTTATCATGAATCCCTCTGCAACACGATAGCAGGAAAGCGTTGCCAGTTAGCGAACGACCCCTTACCATTTGTTGCCTACCACATAATTATAGAAATTCGACTCATTGGATCGCAGACAACTTTTTTAATTTTAATGATAATTTGAGGTGGAATTTTTTTCAGTGAGTTGTAGGATATATCTGAGCTTTGGATTATAAAAGTTACAAATTGCTATCTATTGCGCATGTGCTGTGAAAAATTAATTGCTTTAAACGTTCAGATTTGATTAATTTTTCGATATTTTAACTTCAAATTTTAAGATTATGTCTCTAATATGCTGTCAAATGTTCTGAAAGTTTAGTAACGTTTGACAAAAAAGAGCGTGATATGAGCCAAAAAACGCAAAAAAAAAAAAAAAAAAAATGCATTTTTGATATAAATGCTTATATTTCCGTGGGTATAAGAGATACTTTCACGAAAAATATAAAAATAAATTTTTGATAGATTTTTAACTTATTTCTGAAATTTATAGCTTATTCCCAGCTATTCACAATGAAAAGTTATCAAAAAACCTTTTTTTGTTTCCTCAATTTGTTGCTGGTCCCCTATGAATAGCAGACTTAATTGCTATTGGAAAATGACAGCTAGAGTATAAATTTTATGTGAAAAAAATTACAGAGCAATTGGTCTTTTATTTCTCGAGAAATAAGTAGAAATGTGAATTTTTGAAGTGTCCCAATTCTTTTGGTCATATAGTGTATATTTTCATGTTTTGCAAACAATTATTTACAAACGAAAAATACCATAATTTACATCTATTTGCCTAAGATTATATCCTATTGAGAACAAATTCTCGCTTCAAACATTGTTAGGAGAAAAAATATTGCGTTTCTTTTGATTCTAATTCGAAACTTTTTTTTTAAAGTACCTTTTTTTGATGTTAACAAAAAATTACTTTACATTGAAGGACTATTAATAATAAAAAGTACCACTCTCTCATATAAATAAAACTGACCTGAAACAGTAGATTTTATATTTTATTTATTTTCAGGTAACATATTTTTGTTCTTCAGGCAACTATTTCCTTGCTTCGGGAAAAGACATTCCGGATGAAACTGGTTCTTTCTTTCCCCTTATCTCCTGGGAAGGTTCTCATTTTGATAATTAAATAATACTTTCGTCAGCAATGCATGTACGTGAAAGCGAGAAAAATTTCCTTATTAAGATTGACTTTGTAAAGTAGCCCCTTGGGCGAAGTCAGCTATAATCTGCCATGTGAGCCTTTTGTGGATCTTGGTATCTTGTTTAGTGTCGTTTAAGGGAGAAAGTTTCCGTTAAAGACATGGTACGTGTAAAGATTACTCTTTTGTTTTTCCCGAATTAAAGGAGTTTGGAAAGTGAATTTATAATTTTGTTTCAAACACATTATGCACTTTGAGAACAACAGATGGTAGTTTCTTTTCCACGTTTTATTTATTTTTATTTTTTAAATTTGTAATTCGTTTTCTAAATTGGCTCTTCTCTCATAACTAGAACATTAGCTGTTGAAGACATATAAATACAACCAATGGCGTCATTTATTACCACCATTAAGAAATAATAATCAGTCAGTTAGAAGCTGCCAATATATTTTAGGCTTCTTCCCCAATCGCTTACATCTTTTTGCTTCATGTAGAATATTTGAGAGGAATCATCAGAAAAACTAAATAAATAAATAAATAAATAATACAAATAGCAAAAATCTTGCATTAGAGCTATTTCTATAAAAACATTGCATAAGAAACAAACTAACAGTAGTTATCTTTATTCTGTACCTTTATCTTTAGTAATAATAAAGCTGAAAGTCTGAATATCTGATCTGGAGGTCTATGACGCGCATAGCACATAAACCGTTCATCCGATTTTCATGAAATTTGGCACAAAATTTGGTGGCAACATGGGGATGTGCAGCGATCGAAGCGACTTTTCGAAAATTCGATCTTTTTTTTCTATTTAAGTACTAAGCCACCATAGGTGGATTCAGTTTTTCTGCAGCAACAACCGAGAGAATTACCGTAATATGGACGAGTAGATCCCCATAACATGGACGAGCAAATTACCATAACATGGACGAGCAAATGACCATAACATGGACGAGCAAATTAACATAGCATATTTTCAAGAAATTCATCATCCGAGATTTGGAAATATTCAGGCGAACCAAACGACC
The DNA here is from genome assembly GCF_026930045.1 of Uloborus diversus. Taxonomy (NCBI): domain Eukaryota; kingdom Metazoa; phylum Arthropoda; class Arachnida; order Araneae; family Uloboridae; genus Uloborus; species Uloborus diversus. The sequence goes on along the minus strand of NC_072731.1, from coordinate 73,446,767 downwards.
TTTTAATTTTTAACTACGGGTGAATCTGCGCGGGTACCGCTTGTTTCAAATAAAGAGGAAAAAACAGTACGTACGCGCGAGTAAAGTTAGTTTAAACCTCTATGTAAAAATTAAAGAATATACTGTACACACGAAAAAAAAAATCTTCTTTTAAATACCTGGCTGACCTTCATCTTTAATTACCCCCGAAGGAGCATTGATTAAGGTTTTTTGGTACCACTATATGTACATACGTGCTTAATTAGTACATACATACATAACCAAAATATCCCTTTCTACTGTCTTCGAGATAATATAAAAAGAATTTTCTCGCATCAGGGGGGGGGGGCGAAGAATTGCACAAGCGTAAATGCACGTGTTTATATATCTTGCAAGAGTTAGGCAACGGTAAGTCATAGAAAGTTGAAACTTTGCATGTAGGCTCTGTATGAGGTCTAGTTATGAACTTCCTATTTTGATTTTGGTTGCAATAGTATTCTCTAGTAAGGCTCTTTCATCAGTTTTTCGTGTAAAATCAATGTCAGCACGGGTATACACATCTATTTTAATGGTTTCTAAAAGTACATTTTTTAGTAAGTGTACAAGAAAGTCATGCTGTGTCTTTGTCGTCTGACGTCAAGTTATTTTTTATTTGCATTGACAAAGTATTTTTCAACTCCAGCTTACTCTGTTATCGGAGTAAATTATTATTTTGTATGTTAACTACGATTAATTCCTAAATTATCTATTAAACTAGAAATGTATGTTAAGAGGATCAACGTAGTGCGCCTCAAAGTTGTAATCTTGTTTTTTGATAAGAAATAATTTGTTTCGTATGTGTTGATACCGTTGATACTGACATTGTTGACACAGCATCTGGACCAACATTTATAAAGGTAGAAGGTATTGCCTGTTATTTTTCACTAACGGTACCTGCACGGCTTTGCCCGTAGTAGAAAATTAAAAGGTCATTTGGTTCGTCTGTATATTTACAAATAATGGATGATGAATTTCTCTCCAATTTGCTAAGTTAATTTTGATCACCCATGTTAAGGTTCCACGTTTTGATAATTTGGAAATTTACGCGTCCACGTTATGATAATTTGCTCGGTAAAATGTTCTTAAAAGTGGAATAGAAAAAGAGCAAAATCGAATTTTCGAAAAATCGCTACAAGGTGCACAACCCCCATGCTACAAACTAATTCTGTGCCAAATTTCGTGAAATGCGGCTGAACGGTTTAGGCACTATGCACGTCACAGACATCCCGACAGAGGTCCGGACAGAGATCCAAATATCCAGACAAACTTTGAGCTTTATCCTCATATATATAATAGCCGATAATTGAGTACCGCGCGTGTTTCAACAATGAAACTCGTGCCACGGCATGATAATTTGTGATGTGTTTTGGTAATTATATTTAATATGCAGGGAAAGGTTTTATTGTGACAAGGGTGAACTCGATCCGGTAACTTAACTGTTTTACTGGTAAGACTGTGTCACTTCAGGGGAATGAAGAAACGAAAAAGCGGTCAACTATGAACGCTATCTACTGGAGTTCAGGGTTAATCCACTGGAGTTAGGGTTAAAATTTCAACTATCAAAATATCACCAAACAGGCAATTGCTTCTTTAAAATGTAGAATAAGAGAAGCAATTTTCACCCGTCATACCTTGGCAGGCGACTTTCTAGTTATTAGTAAAGATTAAAAGAGCATTTTTTCCAAAATGTTTCTTCCTAGGTGGGCGTGGTATCCTGACTTCCTCTGTGATTGTTGTAAATTGTAATTTGAACGGAAATATTTTTACTTTACTTTCGCTACGATTAACCCAACGAAATTTTACCGTACTGCTACAAAAAAGATTTAAAAAAAAATATTAGAAAGCCTCGGAATGGTTTTTAGATAGACGACTAGTTTATGCTTGGAAACTGAGGCTGACTCATTGAAAGTAACTAGCAGATTTTATGTTATAGCTTTAAATTTTTGGTCATAACAATTGAAACCTCTCACATTGTTAATGCGACTAAATGATGCTGATTTAAATAATATTAGATGCAAATAAACACCATTAATACTATCACTGATATATATTGATTTAATAAAAAGTTAGAAGAAAAGTAATAAAATGAAACCTTCGCGTACAGAAACATTGCTTGAGCTTGGGTAAACACGCCATCTATATGACAGCTGCCGATCTTCGTAGAACACTAAAGAAGCAATCGATAGCACTTCCTGACCGTAGTTACAAATTACTGGAGGTGACTCAAAGAAGGAGCTGGCCCAAAAATAGAAAACTTACCCTAACGTACCTTAGAGCTGGAATTAGTAACTGGAGGGAGCAAGTCCAGTCATTGGCTTAGGAAATGCTGAGGCAAAGATCACAAGTCATATGGTTCTACTTTGATGAATGGGAGACACGTTTTGAGTAAAAAGAGTGAAAGAAACGTGATTTCTTTTAATACTTTACTTTCAAAATTTTCACGTGATTTGGGATTTTTGGTTCAAGGGTTAAGGCCTCTGTCCCTCCTGGTTTTATTTCTTATCAATAATACGTACATACAAGGTGTGATTCAGAAATTTTAAGACTGATCTCAGAACTAGAAATTTATTGAACATTTAAGTACAGCGCACTAAATTCTTCAAAATATGATCCTTCAGAATCAACAAAGCGCTTCCAGCGCTTCTTCCATTGTTCGTAGCTTTTCTGGAAGTCCTCGGGCAACAAGCTGTCAAGAACCTTCCTTGAAGCCTGCCGGACTGATTTTTTTCAGTCGATGGAGTCGAATCGCTTCCTGTTTAGACCTGACTTGAATAGGGGAAGATGAAAAAGTCATTTGGAACCAAATTAGGGCTATAGGGTGGCTTCGCCAGTGTTGTCACGTTAAACTTGAACAAAACTTCGTCGTCCGGCGATCGACTTGTGAGCGGGTGCGTTGTCGTAAAGGAGAATCCAATCGCGGCCGTGGAAGAATCGATTCCTCAAGCGGCGGAGCACCCCAGTGTGAAAATCTTTTTTTGTATCTCCCATTTTTCGAGCGAGGTCAATGACACGCACTCACGCAACAAGCGATGTGCACTCTCGAGTTCTCCGAAGCCAACTGCCACAGCTTCCGTTCGTTCACTGACACCCCACTACTTCTCCAATCCCCAGCCCATTTTCACTAGTCCACATGGTAAAAAATCTCGGTAAAAAATTAGTTTTGAAACTTCTGAATTACACCTTGTACAAACGTCATGAGAAAACTCGTGATAATTAGCTATAGGGTAGTCAAAAGAAATGTTACGGAAGTTCGAACATTCTTCAATACATTTGTACGTGCGTACGAGCCGAAAAGTTTATTAAACATTCAGTTAGCGGTGAGTAAAAGGGAAATTTATGCCGCATTTTGAACGAATTTTTTTTCGGGATTGCAATGCTACATTTACTATGTAAAAGGAAATAAAACGAAGTTAAAACGTCATAGTAAATAGAGAATTTATGAAATGATGTAATTTAAGCGCATGTTAAACTGTCATTTTAATGAAAAGATTGGTGAAAGAATAAAATATTACTTAATCACGAAAAGAAAAAAAAACGAAAAAATAATTGCATTAAAATTTTCACATTTTAAGTGTATACACTGACAGGTTAAACTGTTCTTTAAATTTATTGAAAAGTGGCCAACGATATTTTAAGCTTCATCTTACTGAAGGAAATTCACAATTTAATTAGACTTCTTTCATCAAAATGCATATTTTAAAATCATACGAAAATTAACTTAGGTTACCTTAAACCAATCCTTGAGGCTATTATCTAAATTAATTATAAAAGAAAATCATACTAAGTAGCGTCATAAGGGCTCATTTTTCGCTTATTTCTCTTAGATAATTCTACTCTTACAGTTTATTAAACCGACTACAGAATGCAATTATGAGTTCGCTTTCGTTTGCAAAAGTTCCTCTGTAAATGATCTTTAGCCATTTCATAGGATACAGTGCCTGAAGCACTCGGTGCCAAGAGAAAGAAATTCTCATTATCACCACTAAGCGCAACGGTCCTTATGGGTCCTTTTTAAGCTTGCGAATCATTGGTTTCTGCTGAATTTGGGGAAATGATATTCCAACTACGCTGATTGCTTCGGTTGAATATTTTCCTAATTTGAGTACTTCCAAGTTAAGTGTATTGTTAGCTAAAAATGATAAACCAGTAAGGTCACTACGGGGGAGGGGATGGGAGGGGTCCACCCCGGGTGTTACCCGCCTGAGGGCGTGACACCCAAAGTGGAATTTATAGTTTCTGAAAAAAAAAAAAACGAACAAAGTTAAATGCATTTTTAAGACTACTAACTAGAAAAGTTTTCGGGGGAAAAACCATCGGACCTCCTCTCTTCCACCTCACGTCATGGAGTGAATACTGTACTCAGGATTAGGTTTTTATTGTCAGTACTTAGACTGAAAATTTCATGCTTAGGGGAGACCGGGGCAAGATGACTATGTTAACATTTTTTGTTGTTTGTCAATTTATTTTTTGCTTTTGCTTTTTATTGTTGCCACAAAAAATAGCTGAAAATTTGAGAGAAAGATACTTAGCACTAATCATTTATGTCAAAAAAATAAATAAAAATGAGGGAATATCACAAATTTTAATACATTATATTAATGAAAACCGAAATAGAAATATTTAACATACAGTAAAATCTGAATAACAGAAGTGATTGCGAGATATCTTCTTCGATAAGTCTTTAGACGTATTTGCATTTAAAAAATGAAGCATACATATGATGATTTTAGCTATATTACAATAAATATAATAAAAAATGTCTCCATAAATGTCACACTAAGTCGAAAATTGCAATGTAGATTTAATGATTTTGAGATTTATTGTTCCTAAATTTTATTGGTGAGATGACAAAAAAGGGGGAAAAAACAGCTATGATAGAAATTCACGGATAATAAGTGCTCGCAGAAAAATAATGCCTGCCTCTAGTAATCTTGAAGTGTTTAAAAATATTAAGAGGCTACACCTCTTAGTAATTCAAACCTGGCGCTCATCAACCCCCGAAGATTTCTTCGCAATCTTATTCAGTTCGGGGAAATTTTATAGCGTCTTCAAAGAATAATCAAATTAAAATATGCTTTACGTTAAGAAAAATTAAAATACCGCTCACCCTCCCGTAAAAAAATATTAAATTGACTAAAGCGCCCATTATAATTAGAACAATATAAAAATCTCACTCCCATCGGAAAGAAATAACATGATTAAAATATAAAACAGTAAAAAAAAAATGCTTTGAAGAGAGGTACCTCTACTAGGGTCCAATCTAACTTGAAAGTTCCCAGCCATAGAGCTAAGAGACTTTTGAGTACAACAAACCGACCGTTTCTTACGCTTAAAATGCAGTTGTAAAATTCTCGGTCTCTAGTAACTTTATCCTGTTTATGTCCGTGATTGAATTTAGTTTATACTAGGATGTGCGCTAAATTAGAAACCCTTATGTATGCTGGTCTAATTGAACAAATTGGAACAAGTTTCATTTGATGACCTATAATTGGCAATTTATGTAAGACTTGAATTAAAAAAAAATAATTATAAAAAAAAAGATTCGAAATTTAAAAAAAAAGAAAAAAAAAAAAAAAAGAAAAGAGAACCCGCTTAGAGGTGCAAATCCACGAGGTTCAACGTATTTTTGTAAAAAAATGTAAGGTAGTCGGTGCTTAGGGGTCTCCTTTACGCAGGCCAGTCACAGACATCTTTTCACAATTTCATTGACGCTACTTTTTTTAAAAATGAAGTGATTGATTTATAGTATAGTTTTTATATAGATGTTGAATGACGGAGTTTTTACTTCTTAGTTGAAATAAAAGAAAAACAAAGAGATAATTTAATAGTTCAAAATATTCTTTCCGAAGTTTATTTCAGCAAGCAAATTCTTTCGAGACAACAATAATTCAATAAGATGTGATCATTCCGTACCATAATATTGGAGTTTCTACAAGCAATTTGAAATTCTAAATAAAAATACAAAATATTTCCAGCATAAATCCAGTTTTAAAGCAATTGCAGTTTATTTATTAAGATTAACTAAACCCAGACAAAGATTTTCGGTTTGTTAAAGATAAAATTCCCATAGCTTTATATTTCAAAGTCCTCAGAACAATCCATTTATATGAATATTTCTTTTCCATTTATTTTTATCATTTGGATTATGTATTGAAATCTCGTTGTTGAATGCGGGATTAAAAAATAACGTTTTTACTCGTCTGTGCAGCAAACAAGAAAACTTTTCTTTTCCAGCAATGACAAACTTCTTATTTACCTAGTTTGACCGTTTTTTATGTTCCTTTGATTCTTAAGATTACCATGATGACGAGAAAAAAGTGTAGTTCGTTGTTTTCAGTATTTATTTAGAGTTTTCGTCGTGTCACAAACCGTGTGCGTTGTTTCAAGGCTTTAAGCAACATTCAGACTGCGTCCGTACGGCACGTGAGCTCCGCCTTTTTCTCCCTAAAGCCAGTTTTCGATCGGCGTTGCCATGACAGCAAGCCGTATTGTACGGGATTCGACAACGGGACGAAAAGCTAGATATCTGATGTCCGCCACGTCCGTAGAGTTTCGAGTAGCATTTCATTGCTCATCCACGAGATGAGCGCGTTCTCGCTATTGGGTGAGAGTACCAGCATGTGCTTCATGCGCTTTTGCAATGTATGAAGGCTTCTCCCTTTTCGGATGACGTTTGTCTGTCCGCTTTACGTGGCGAACGTGATGTATGGACGATGTCTGAATTACACTTTAACTCAAGTAACTTTTACACTATTTTTTATTTTTATATTTTTGCGTAAAATCACAGTTTTTTCTTGAAAAACACCTTTACAGATAAATTTAAATACGCAAAACATTATCTAAATGCAAATTTTCCCGATTACTAATTCCAATCACTTTATAAAAATATCATAACGCTATGCGCTGTTAGTATAATATTTGTGATAAGTGCACGGGTACAAATTGGTCATAATAACTATATCTTTATTACCACAACCTAATTACCATTCCTTTTGGGGGCTCTGCCCCCTACTCGCTGAAGCTCACCAACTCCTGAAGATTGCTTCACAAAGATTTAAATCGCCAGTTAAAAAACGTATTATGGGCTCTCTCCCGTTATATCAAAAAAACACCTTTTCCCCGGGTTTCAAAATAACTTGTACCAACTTGCAGAGCCGTAAGGACGAAGGGCTCCTGAGCATCGCAAAACTGCAGTTTTGTATATTCATGTTCTTAGTAGTATATTATGCTCTTTAGCTCAAGACTTGAACTGAGTTGAAACTAAGATTTTTCGTTAAAATCGAAACCATTAAAGTTTTCGAATAAGGGAAAGAAGAAACATGCGAATTGAAAAATTGTAACTATGGCAACGCCAAATAAAACATCAATAATTTTAATGGAGATGAGGATTATTTGAACTTGACTTTTAACGGCTTGTAACTTTTTTTTTCCTTTAGAAATAGAAACTCAGTTTTTCAACCATAGGTCAAGTTAGACCTGGAGTAAAAAGAAACCTCTCTTTTCAGTGGTGTCAAAAAAAAAAATGTGGGACAATTCCTTCGCTTTTTAGTGATAGATTCAATGAAGAAAGCAGTGCCTAAATGTTAGCTAAGTTAAAGAAGTTCGAGCTACAAACGCAAATAACTCCCGCCGTATTTAAGTTAGAGCATTGAAACAAATTGCGTAAAACGCGAAAAATTCTACCCTTTCCAACAGTATATAATATTAATATGTGCAAGTAATTTTTCACTCCTTTAATAGGCAATAATAGGCAATGTACGTGCAATTTGAGCTTAAAAAATTAATTACAAAGAAAAAAAAACTAATTCGAATTTAAAAATAAAATAAAACGCCAGGTGCACACTTCCGGGGCTCGAAGCAATTTTGTACAAAATTTCAAGGCTCTAGGTGCAATGGGGTATCCTGGACGCACGTCCGTCACAGACTTCATTCCAGAATTTCTTAGAAACCTTACTTTTATTTACTACAAGGAGATAAGCCTGATATTGCCAAATCTAGAAAGTTGTCAGTCATAGCATGATGGGTACGAATTTCTTCTCCACTTCCAATCCATCCCATTTGAAGAAAACAAAACCTCCAACCATGCTAGAAACAGAGACTATCTCTAGTGTGTTTCTGATCGAATAGGGTGCTGTAACAATTCTTAATTGCGAAAAATATAATTTAAATTTGACACTTTAAAATTCAAATGAATGCCAGGCGCTGGATAACCCTCCCCCCCCCTAAAATTTGACGTAAAAAAATTAACTCTCATAAGACTTCAGCTTGAAGAATATAGAAAAATAGTCTATTGAGACTTTAAATTAATTCGTGCTTTAGAAATTCGCTACAATAACTTTTAATAATTATTTTAAAAAATAATAATAAAAAGTAAACTTTTTCTTACATATAAAATGGATGACTACGCATTTGTGTGTTTGATTATAGACAAAAGTGGCAACTTTTTATAATTTTTAAACAAATTTCATACTTAATAGAATATATAAGCCGATCTTATTATTCCTCAGCCCTCTAACATACTTTGTTTCATCTTAATTCCACTTTTTTTTTTTTTTTGTTTCTTTACCAGATCTGAATTTTGTAATTATCACTTTGCTCGCAAAAGTTTCTCTGTACACGATTCTCACCCATTTCACATGACTTAAATGCCCGGAGCATATGGTGCAAAGAGAAGGAAATTCTCATTATCACTACAAAGCGCCAAAGGTTAAACTCAGGAATGGCAGTTTCTGCTGAGTTCAGGAATAAAATAATGTGCTGCCTGTGCTATTTGTTAGGGGGACATTTTTCTAACTTCTTCCAGCCTTCAAAGAAAATGAAAATTTTAACTTCCAGATGTAAGTAAGTCTATAGTAAATCATTTGCTTATTTTTCATATAACTTTTTTAGAATCCCCCCCTTTTTTTGGTTTGTATTTATAACTAAGAAGACATGATCAGAAATGTGTGTAAATACTATAGAGCATCATTAAAAAACATTCCCAAATAAATATTAATATATTTATGCAAACATACAAGTGCGAAAGCGATTTCAAATTGTGTTTCAACTGTTGCAAACAATATTTTCTGATTTTTTTTCTTTTTTTTTGGTTTTCATTTATATAGCTATGAAGACATACTCAAAAGTGTATGTAAGTATACAGCATCATAGAATCATTAAAAAGATTCCCAAATAAATATAAATTACATTTCTGCTAACTTACCATTGCGAAGGAGAATCCCACTTCTGTTCCCACTGTTTGCAGGAAACTATTTTCCTATTTCTTTGGTTTTCATTTATAACTATGCAGACATGCTCAAAAGTACACGTACGTATAGAGCATCATTAAAAAAATTCCCAGATAAATATAAATTACATTTACGCAAACTTACCATTGCAAAGGAGAATACCACTTCTGTTCCCACTGTTTGCAAGAAACTATTTTCCTATTTATTTGGTTTTCATTTATAACTATGCAGACACGATCGAACGTACACGTAAGTCAAGAACATCATTAAAAAAATTCCCAAATAAATATAAATTACATTTATGTAAACTTACCATTTCGAAGGAGAATCCCACTTCTGTTCCCACTGTTTGCAGGAATCTATTTTAATATTTATTTGGTTTTCATTTGTAAGTATGCAGACATTCTGAAAAGTACGCGTAAGTAAAGAGCATTAGTGAAAACCATTCATAAATAAATGTAAAAACATATAAGCAGACATAAGTACATTCTGTACAGAAATGCATTTAGATGAAAATAGCTTTTTTCTTTTCGAAAGTATTTTTTTTTTATTTGCTTCGACTATTTTTTGAGTAGCGGTTAAATATTGTCTTTACTTCGCCCGGTGCCTGTCGTGGAATATATTGTATTTGTGTTGAGTAGATATGAATCTTTGTATTTGTTTGTTATTTCTTCAAAAACTATCGGAAGTTATAAGTCAAATCGAAATCAAAAGAATTCTGGATTTTTTAATGAGTTCATTTTCCCCTGTCTAATCCTGATTTGACTGTAATTAGAGATATTTTAACTAAAGAAGTCAGTTGAAAATCTTTCTTGTATTTGAAACTCAAAATAAACTCGAACATCTAAAATGTTGATATTAATTGATTCGGTTTTTTTTCTGCGTAAAATGAAATTTGTTTGATATTAAGTTAGTTAGAATCATATGTGTTTCATTACAAACTCGAAAGGTTTTCGTAAACACAATCATTAACTAATTATTTTTCTATATCCATGTTCAAGTCTTCATTTATTGGGTGATTTTAGGAGTGATCAAAAGTTAGCCCCCATGCAGATAGTGACTCATAACTCTGTAAGAATTTTTTTAAACACAAGTATGCGTTTTTGCATATTTTTGCAATGGTCAAAATTTACAACTTATCTTCTTAGTTGCTTATGTACTATATGTTTATTCTATATATTTTTTTTTTGTTCAACCTCTAATATTTTGCTATTTGTGAAATGAAAAAAAAAAAAAAAAACATGGAATTAATACAGTTAGGAAGCTTATTTATTGTTATATAGCAGTAAATATTCATTCAATTTTGCGAACAATTAAGCTTTTCATGAATTAAATATTAAATCGAACTTAGTTTTTCTTTCTTTTTTTTTTTTTTTTTTTTTTTTGTGGAATTTCCGCGGAAAAATAGTAGCAAAAAAAAAAACTTTTTATAGGAAAAAGTACTCGAAAAACATTGAAACTTTCTCCAAAGTCTTATTTGCAGATTCTTAATGAAATGGTGAAAAAAGTGCCGCGGGGTTTCAATGCAAACATAGACTTCCTGGAAATTCGTACTAAATGGTAAATAAAAATTTTATTATAGTAAAACTATACCATTCATTGCCTATTTTGAAAGTAAAAGCATTTTTTTTTGTTTTTTAAATGCGAACTATTTCAAAATGAGAACTTAATGCATACATGTAACTCGCTTGGCGTAATTGAAAGAAATTGATGCAGTAATAAACAGTTGTTTTCATTTGATTCATCTGCATGATCAATGTGAATGAAAAAAAAAATTATTTATTTAATATCCGCTTCATGCCATCAACAAATGCAAAAAAAGTTCTTTAAAATAAGCGTATTGCTTTACTGGTTTAAAAGAATACAAATGAAAAAAAAAAAAAAACAACTTGATTCTTTATTTTATGTTTCTGAAACTGATTTTGTGCACGGCAACATTTTTTTTTAGATGACTCCCCAAAAATAGGTTTTTGTTTACATTACAACTGCACATTTTTCTTTGCGTAACATACTAACTCATTTTAAAGTCCGCAACAGTTTTGCGCGTGCGCCCAACAATTGTTGTGTTGTAAGAGAATGTTAAGTGTTTTATAAAACACAGTATATAAATAAAATTTTTCTCCGATAGTTTTTAAAATCATCTCCTGTCAAGTACAATGGAAAATAACGATATTCAATAGCCATTCATTAAAGGGAAACAAAATACTAAAAATTATTGTTTTAAAAATCTCTTTAGAAAGTTCTTTAGTTTGCCTAAGCGGTGGTCAGACTGTAATGACATTGACCAGATTTCGGAGTTTCAAAATAACAATTTATAAACTTGGCATTTTTTATGTACGAATGTATTATTGTTATTTACTGGAAAATCACCCGTCAAGGTATGACGGCTGAAAATTGCTTCTACATTTGAACGAAACTATTGCCTGTTTGATGATCGTTAAAATTTTAACCCTAACTCCAGTGGATTAACCCTAAACTCCTGTAGATAGAATTTATTGCTAACCACTTTTTCGTTTCTTCATTCTCCTTAAATTACAGTTTTACTAGTAAAACAGTTAAGTTACCGGATCCAGTTCAGCTTTGTCAAAATAAAGTATCCCCCTTTTTCAAACACTGCCAAAAAATACTATCAAAATTATGAATAACTTACTGAATTTATGGTGTTTCAACAATGAACAATGCCGTCGCGCAGGCTACGGCATGAGTTTCATTGTTGATGACGTCAGCGTTACTCGATCAGTAAATTACCTATTACAATATACTTTCGTTTTACGCGAGTTTATTTTACGCGGTTTTTGATAATACGCTGTCTAAGATTTGATATCTTTATTTTATTTTGTGTGGATGAGTTTTGATTTTATACTCACGCGGCAATGCAAATAGACAATATTTTCCCGTCTTTCAAATTCCAGATATTGCAGATTACACGTAATGAACTGCATTTTGGAGTGCTAGGATAGACCGGGGTATTGCCGCCACCTGAGGAAATGCCGCCACCGTTAGACGATCTGACGGCTCCTGACCTGTTGCGAACGATGCTATAAACAGAACCCCAAGTCGATGGCAGTACGATGCCTGCATTTGCTATTAATAACCTTTAACTACATTTAATCAACAATATTGATCACTTCCGTTTTTTTGAGATGTCTTTAAATCTACATTTCTTCCATCTTGTCGGATCGGGGTTATGACGCAATCTCACTGGGGTTAATGCCGCCATGGTGGCGACATTACCCCTAGAAGTGTCTTTCCACTGTGTAGGTCAAAAGCTTTATTAAAGAAACGAAAATGCGTTCTTGTACCCTGTATTTAGTAAAAACAGAGTTGGTTAACATAAGTTAGTCTTAAGAGAAGAAACTGGTGTAGAACATAATCTTGTAAATGTGAGCAATACGTCTGAAGGTGAGTTGCTGGATGTAGCACCTTGCTCATCAAATACCTCTAAGTGAGGCACGAAATGCCTCACCAAAAATCGTTTCTTCAATCGCTAGAAAAGTTTTCACCAGTTCACAAATTGGCAGCAGAAAGGGTAAAGGAAAGTTCTAAAAGAAGAGGTCACTCCTCAATTCTAACGGAAACCCCAATGAAGGCAGCTTTGGAAGAAACAGTAGTTTAAAGAAAGTAAAAAACATTGAAGAAGAAAAAAGCCGAAAGAAAATCTGCAGCAAAGGTTTTGGGAATGTTTATCAAAACTGAATCCAAGGCAAAGAAAGAGAAAGTAGAAAACATCACGGCTAAAGAAAAAGAATAAATTTGTTAAAAAAAGGGGTAAGCGACTTTCTAGTTTTGAAAACTCATCAGATGAGGAGGACATCGGGCGTCAAAAATGTTTGTGACTATGAAGAAAATGTTAACCTTTTCGATCCAAGCGATCCAAACTTTTCAACTTTCGCTATATATGCAATGAATATGGAACGGACGAACTGTAGTACAAATGCACTTGCTGTGGAAAGTGGGTGCAATCAGAGTGTGGCGATGTTGAAACAATTGAAAACGAAACTTTGTGATTTTTGCAAATTTTAAGAAAATCAAATGAACTCAAAATACTGTTTTTTTCACTAGTAAAACTAAAAGTCATTTATTTTGCTTTTCAATTCCTATTTTGTTATGCTAAATTTATACAGGATTTTCAATAAATTTTCCTTCTTAGTCATTTAGTCATACTGGCTAGTGGCAGGATTACTCCAGGTCCGTGGCGGTATTACCCCTTCTCCCCGGGTAATACCGCCACAGTGAAGAGGTTAGCAAATTGATGTTTTATGACTATTTCTTTCATAGATTTATTAATAACAAATTTTGTATACATTCTTAAGATGGCGTACAGTTATCTAAAATATTGATCTTGCTCATAAATACCATTTTTGATGGTGATAAAAATTGAAGTTCCTTAAAGTGGCGCCATTCCCCTGGTCTACCCTATTAATGAAGCTTGGGTCACTGGAGACATTTTTTTGCGATTGGTTCCAAAGTGCTTTTCAGAAATAAAGTTAAAACTCACACAATTCAGAGCTAACTGGAAGAAGAACTTGGACGGCGAAACCAATGAGGATACCAAAATCGATGGCACACAACCAAAAACGTTCACATTGAAACGTTTGAGCCATTCCTTGACAATAGCAAATGTCTGGCTTATTAGTGAAGGGAAGATCCTGTCATGGAAATGACGCGACAGTTCATGGATGCATTGTTAATGCCACACAAAGAACTACAGAGAAAAATTCTTAACGACTGCCAAAAGACTCTAATGACCAGCTCCTTTTTATAAACACTAAATTAATTAGTATGTTCTTTATTCATGTTATGCATACGTATCGATATAGGTGCACATTAAACTTATTTTAAAATTACTAGCTGACCCGGCAAACGTTGCTCCGCCAGATAAATATTTTGTAGTGAATATTTGGGTTGTTAGGCAAAGAAAGAGAAAGTAGAAAACATCACTGCAAAAGAAAATGAATAAATCTGTTAAGAAAAGGGGTAAGCGACTTTCTAGTTTTGAAAACTCTTCAGATAAGGAGGACATCGGACGTCAAAAAGTTTTGTGACGATGACGAAAATGATAACCTTTTTGATTCAAGCGATCCAAAAAATAACGAATTTAAAAAATAACGAATATATTGTAAGTTTGAGAGTATGAAATATTTGACTGAAAGAGGAATGGAACACTGTTGACGATGATCACCGATAAAAACAAAAAAGCACCAATCATTCATTTTCTCAATACAATACATTTCATTAACGTAACGAACAAATTCATTGTTTGATCTCTTAAAAGTTAAACTTAATGTGAAAAAAGTGATAGATTTTTTATCCTAAAATATGAAAATAAAATAAAGAAAGTCAATATTCATTTCGGGAAGAGCAATTGAGTAGTGTATGATTTTTTTTGTCAGTCCATCTTCAGCCAACACAAATAAGCTCGATGGTTAGCGGTTTGCTCAAGCGAGAACATGCCACGTATAACTGTACATGTGAAAAACATGGTGTGCTTGAATCTAAGCCGCAAACATACATCGTTTGCCCTTGCGTTTTATTGATTGTCATTGCGAATGCATATCTAATAGAAAATTGAACGCATTCAATTTTCGAAGTAAAATAACCGAAAATCTAATTTTAAGTCGTAGAAGGTGTAATGATATGCACGGCAAATCCAGTGGGTTCAAAATCTCTGTTGGCTTACTTTCAGTTTCGTTTTAATCGCAAGCTGGGTTTGAGATGCCCATCTTGCTGGCATTACTCACAGTAATCCACGCGCACGAACACAAATAGACAAAATGTATGCATAGTTCAAAACTTCGCACGCACACTTTTTTGTGATACAAAACAAATGCAGAATCGTATATAATTAAAAATTGAGCGTATGTACCTATGTACACTGGTGGACAAAATTATGAGAGGGATGGCATTTTCACTTTTCTCGGAAAATATCACATAAACCCTAGATAGTTTGTTGCCATATAATGATAGCACTATGGCGCTGGTGTCACTGAGATGGGTTTACGTATTCTTGTGGGCGTTGCTAAGGCAGCATGAGGTATAAAAGCTTCGCAGCTAATTCCACTCTGCGACACAGTAACTATTTGTATGGTGTTTCTTGAATAACCTTGTTGTTTTTGTTGACTTTTGGGTGAAATGAGTAAACATAATCGTTTAGACGAAGTTATGATGTAGAGAATTGTTGGTAGACTTGAGGCAGGGCAGTTTCAAGCTCAAGTTGCTGGGGAATTGGGTGAAAGTCTAAGCGTTATTTCGAATTTGTAGAATCAGATTAAAAATAGTGGGACAGTGTCCAGAAGACCAGGAGGAGGTTGTCTGAGAGCAGCAGCAGCCAGTAAAGTCCAGTATTTGTTACTTATAGTCGAGCACCAGATGACGTTTACAGCGACACGACTGTCTAGGGACCTCGCTGCTGCCACAGAAACATTAGTTTTAAGCAAGACAGTTAGTTGCCAAGAAGCTCGTTGAAAGAGGCTTGTATGCCAGGAAGCCCGCCATTTGCATCCTACTCCCTCCCACAAAAGATAGCGTGTATAATGGTGCAGACAGCACCAACACTGGACATATCTACAACGGGCTAATGTCTTTTTCACAGATGAGTCCAGATTCTGTCTTCAACCTGATTCTCAGCGAATATTTATTTGGAGAGAACCTGGAATCCGATACCATCCCAGTAACATCATGGAAAGGAACCATTATGCTGTTGGAGGATTGTTGCTTTGAGCAGGGATCATGCAAGATGCCCGCACACCACTCTATGTGTTTGACACTGGTTCCGTGAATGCCCAGGGGTAAAGGCAGGAGATCCTGAAACCCTATGTGCGTCTTTTCAGGGGAGTTGTTGTCCCAGAATTCGTTTTCATGGATGACAAAGCCGACCACATAGGGCTGTCCTGGTTGAGGAGTATCTGGACAGCGAAGAAATTCATAGAAAAGATTGACCAGTCAAATCTCCTGACCTTAATCCTAATGAACATGCTTGTGATGCTCATTAGGGTTATCATATCATGGGAGGGCTATTGCGTTACGCCAACCCTCACCAAGAACCATTCTGGAGTTAAAAAACGCTCTGGTGGATGAGTGGAAGGGTCTTCCACAATCACTCTTTAACTGTCTCATTAACAGCATGTACACTCGTTGTGCATGGTGTTTATTTGTCAGAGGTGACCACACACCATACTAGAGGCAGCCACGCTCCATACAAGCCTCACTTTCATTGCCATCTTTCATCCTGAATTTCAGTCCACATTGGACATTTGGCAATAACTCTTGCCAATTAATGGCACTTTAATTTTTGCTTTGCGCACACTATTGTCTTACTATAAGTTATATCCACACCAAATTTCATTTATTTTCATCCAATATTTCTTGAAATAATTAAGAAAAGGCCTTCCATCTCTTAGTTTTGTCCACCAGTGTATGTAACTATGTATGTATGTATGTCCAAGTTGCTTCTAGTGAACTCACCATCAAACCAGGCGGTAATAATTAGGGAAGATATCAATTAAAAACTATTAATTATGACATAAAATTTCTATTTTTCGAAGGCTTTCCTCCATTCAAATTATTATTCAGTGCTTTATCTCAACTTTCCGTAACAATGCTTTTATTAAAATTTATAGCGTGAAGAAAATAGTTGAGACGAAAGATCTGTTGCCATTTCTTTTTCTCGAACATGAACAAGTAAAATTCAAGTACATTTTTGTTTTAAAGACTTTTCTTGTAATGGGGGGGGGGATTTAAAATGTTTACATTTGGTTATTTTTCCGCAATCTGCCGCAAAATTTTACTGATTTTTTTTTTCTTTTTTTTGTTCAAGCCTGAGTGTTGAACACACTGTTATAACCAGAGGTGCCTGCTGGATGCGATTTTCCGCAGTAGGGTGCAAAGACGGAGCCACAGGGTGTCAGAGAGGCTAGGAAATATTGTTCCGATATCTTTTAGCACCTCAGTGGATGAAAGAAGGTAATGAAGGGCCGTCAGCTCACGCAGTAGCCAATAGCGACTCTTTTTCTCCGCAAAGGTGCCTCGCTCGCACATGCGCTGTGCACTCCGGCATAAGTTCAATTCAGCCACTTTAATGGCGGACGACGATGCTGTAACGTAGTTGTTGGTACATTAAATTTTCACATTGAATAGACAATTATACTGGATTAAAATTCTACATTTCTGGGACAAACCTTCAAAACTTTGCGTAAGTACAGGCATTTAATCATGGTATAACATTTAAGGCTTTCCAACAGGCTTTTAGTGTTTTCAGAGTTGTGTTTCAACAAAGTAAACTGAGTACTGCTTATTGTTTATAGTTAACCGTTTTAGCATAGTGATGTACGGCTTTTTTTATCACGTGTACTAATATATGGTGTTCATTGCTTGTCACGTCTGCGGTCTCACGGATTTTCCCCGAAATTGTTTATTGTTAGCAATACGAAATAATTAATAAGTAACCGGGATTACAATTCAATGATGTAACTAACTGCTACAGCAGATACACTAAATGTCTTTATTTTCTCAATAAAATAACTGCGTAGACGTAGCAAAGAAAAAAAGCTTTGAAAAGAAATCTCTCTGTGTGTTTCATGCCATGACTCATTACGTGAAAATATTTCGTTGGCGTTATTTCAAAAACCGAATGCAGTGTCTAGACGCGTTTATTTTTTTTCTCTCTCTAATTTCTGTTTCCAATGCTTTTCATTATGTAGGATGCTAAAAATTTGTTTTGATTTTTAATGTCAAAAAAGTTTCTATTTAACAAAGAAAAAAAAGTGCTTTTTTAGATTACTTATGTTCAAATAGGATATTCAAACGTCGAACTATATAATACGTATCAATATGTTACGTTTGATGAAAATATTTGGAGCGTTTATGAAACGCGTGCATTTTATGAAACGCTTTGATCTTTCCGTGATTGTAATATAACTGAATATTTTTGGCTGTGCTTGTAAATTATCCATAAATGCATACTCTTATTTTTTAGTATCATGCTATAGTAAATGTCAATATCATTTAAAACTACTGAGCAATCCAAGGGTTTTTATGAGAGTTAGAACTCAGATAGAGGAATTGAAGTCATGAACACTTCTATATTTTGTTGGAAAGTCTGAAATGTTATCAAATGCCTTAAATGACAAATTTTAATCCAAAATGAATTCAATGTGAGAAAAGTACCAAGACTTTGTCTATCATAAACCCAAACAATAAATAGAACACAATAATAATCAAAAACGCACACAATAGGGGAGAGGGGGAAGAGGATCTACTGTAGAAATCAGTGAGGGTGCTATTTTTCTCTCCTAAGGTTCCTCCTTTTCCCCGCGCTGCCTGTCTTTTAAAAGGTGCCCATTTTTCGCCCTAGTAAGAGGTGCCATTCCGGCTCCGTATTGGGTGTCGCTGGTGAACAAGAGTTTCACCCCTGAAAGGTGCCAAACGCAATCTGTAGTTTTAACTGTGCACGTGTCACTTGACATAACTTTTATTTTCTAGGTGGACCGTGCAAAGCCGGGCGACGCAGCTAGTAAAGTGTTAAAATGCGCGATGCCCCGGCGAAACGTCGGAAAACTCTCAATGATTGAAAAATGTTTTTTTTTTTTTTTTTGCCATCTTCTGTTTGTCTACAAATAAAATGTTTGAAATTAATTTAAGCGAGGCTTTTACAATGATTTTCGACAAAAGTTATTACAACGATTTTCAACAATGATTTAAATTTTTTCAAACAATGGTTTTTAAAATCATTTCCAACAATGGTTTTTACAATGAATTTCAACAATTGTTTAACAATGGTTTTTACAATGAATTTCCACAATGGTTTAACAGTAATTTTTACAATGGTTTTCACAAAAAAGTTCTGGATAGGAACACTCTGATTATCTAGCGGTATGAAATATACTTTATATCCTATTCTTACACCTACCAAATACACATAAAAATTTCATAAAAATCAGTCCAGCCGTTTTGGAGGAGTTCAAACACTAACACCGTGACAGGAGATTTTTATATATTTGATTTATTACTAGAATGAAATATTTTTTCATCTATGGAACCTAACCCCTATTTTAACACTACTATAAAGTCGGTATTTACGCGGTTTTGATTCACGCGGCATTTCCGTGGAACGTAACCCCCGCATAAAACGAGGGTCTACGGTATATACAGGAGTCCCTCATATAGCACGGTCCTTGTACAATACGGTTTCGATATTACACGGTACCAAATTTGCAATTATTATAACATCGTTTCGATATTACGTGGGGCGAAACTTGAATTTAATACTTCATGGTTTTGATACAAGACGAAAGTTATGTTTAAAAAAGATGGAATTTCTCCTTTTCGTTTAATACATTCTGTTAATGGTTGATAACTCTAATAACATTTTACATCGTTTTTATGAAACTTGGTTTCGGTATAACATGGTACACATTCCATGATTTGCATTATTTCTAAGCCTCGTATAGCACGGTTTCGAAGTAACCTAAAACACGGTTTCGATGCAACACGATACATATTGACATGATTTTTACTATGTACATGACTAGTTACCGTAAAATAGTTCAACTATGGGCCACTTTTCAATGCTTTCAAGGAAAATTCAGGGAACATCTTTGATCTAGAAATTTGAGGACTATAGCAATGTTAGCTATATATCTTGTCTTTCGAATGAAATGTTTAAAAAAAATCTAAGTTGGAAAGAAGATCAAGGGGAATTTTTTTCCCATAGCTCATAGTTGCACCCCAAAGGGGTATAGCTATGGGCCACCTCATTTTAACCTAGAAAACGCATTGAAAACGTGATCTGGTCTATTGTTATCTGAGACTACACGTAGTCCTCTGCTTGAAACTGTATAAGAAAAATTTTAAAAATCCATAATTTACCTTTTTAAAAATTTTTTTTTAAAACTTAATCATTATTTGTTGTCTCGAGTGATTAATAAAGTTCAATATAGTAAACGTAGGTAACGTTCATCATTATCTGCCTAGGTTTTGCAGTAGAAACATTTGAAAACTAGAAAAATCTTACTAAAGGCTAGGTACCTATACTTAGGTCTGACAAATTTTAAAAGAGCTCAAAAAAATAAATAAATAAAAAATAAATAAATAAATAAATAAATAAATAAAAATAAAATAAAAAATAATAAATATAAATAAAAAAAAATGAAAATTGAAATGCGAAATCACATTTCCTATTCCAAATCTCATCAAAATAAAGTCTTTAAAAATTATCTCAGTTTGTATTTAATCCGGATTTCAGTCAGCATCTTCTTCAAAAACTCCCAGGAGTATGGGAGATAGGACGACCCTTAAGCTTTCTTCTGTCTTTTTTTGCAATTATTTAACAAATAACACAAAATATGACGAAAGCATCCCTACAGAGAATAAAATAAAGCTTCAAGCCACTAAAAACCGTGAAAAATAGGTGGCCCATTGTTGTACCCCAACATTCCCATTTTTGATAAATGTTTAGAGCTCGTGAAAACTATTAAACATTTCAAGTCAACAAGCGGCTTAATTCATAACTGACAAATTAGTAAAGCAAATCTGAACTTAGCAGATCTTGGAAAACACAACAAGTAGTCTGCCCAAAGGAGACCTTTGGCTCTTCCACGAGTTAGTCGAACCACGCACAAAGAGCGACTGAGTTATTTAAGGTATCCAACAACAATGGCAATCTCTGATAACGTTTCTTTAGTTACCTAAATGGTTACACTACCTGGTGATTTTTTTTTAACGATCATAAGTTCAAAAAAGAGACCACTAGAGAGCAAAATCATCGCCATGGCAACAGTGGCCCGTTATTGCCCCCTTGCCACAAAGTTGTACCGTTTTACGGTAGCGTAAAAATAAGTTAAAAAGGGGTTTTTAAAAAAGTCTCGTATAACAAGGTTTCGAGACTACACGGAAAGAATAACCGTGTTATACGAGGGACGACTGTATATGAGGATTGTAAAAATGCAATGTAAGATTCACTCGTAGTCAAAATTCTCCAACTTAAGTTTAAAGTAAAGTTTTATACTTAAACAATTTCATAAAGGCATCCCAATATATCGCAAACTGTATGACCTGTACTGTTCTAAAAATGCTGTCTGTGGTTTCCGAGATCTGCTTGCAGATATAATTTTTCTCTTTTAAAAAACTGGCGTATTTATTCTTCGGAAAAATTTACAGTACCTTCATAAAATAGAAGTAGATTCAAAGTCAAGCAATATACCTCACGCAGAAAACTTTTATGCAGAAGGTTTCTGCAATTTGTTATGTTATATTATTTTTACGGTAACATATAGGGTACTTTTCTATGAAAAATGTTTTAATATTCTGCACGTTGGCAATTTTATAACAAAACTACATCGCTTTTATGCCACAGTATGCCACATTTTATTTAGTTTTTGAGAAACTATGTTATATTTAATATCTTCATTTTTTGAGATAAATGATCGAATTCTGTCAGATATTTTGTACGATCAATTTATTACATATCATAAAACCCCTATTATAGGAGAATATTTTAAGGAAAAAAATCAAAAAATAGTGTATATAAAACTGTATCCATATTTTTTATTCTATTTATTTCCATATCGCGAAATATTTAAAATGTGGAAGGAATACTAGTTTTTGATATTTAACATAACGTTACCCTTAGTCATTTCGAATTTGAACATGTAAAAAACAAACTGAAAAATAGTTAAAGCAAGATCACTTTTAATACAATCTAGTTAATTAGTTCTAAAATAAAACATTCATGCATCGTTTAGAAAAAAATGTAAAATTAAGAAGTTTAAATCAAAATGATTTTTTCTAAAAAAAAAAAAAATGTCGGTTGCAGCTCTTTTGAGAAAAAAGCAACCGTCTTAAGATTTCGTTTTCTTTTGATTTGTTAAAATTTCAAAAAAAAAAAAAAAAATCAAAACTTTAGAACAACAAAACAAGTTTGTCAAAATAAATATTTTTTCGCAAAAAAATCGTTTGCAGATCTTTAATCTTTTTTTTTTCTTTTTTTTTGAAATATTTTTATTCTAAGCTATATTCTTTACGATACATTAAGCTTAATTTCATGTGTTCACTCATTGTTTTTTACTTTTACGGGAAAGTAGGCTAGGATTCGAAATATAAAAGTCAAATAGTGTTGTTCTGATTAACTTAAAATAAAAAATAACTTGAAAATGAACTTATAAGGAAAAATAACTTTTTCGGACGGGGCAACAAGTAGAATGAGATTTTTAAATCTGATAATTTTGAGAGTAGTGTTTGAACGAGGAAATGTTGTGAAGTGTTCATCCCACACAAAATCCAAAATAGATGCTATTGCTTCAATCCTTCTCTGATTCAAAACTTAATTCATTTACTAATGTGTCGCTAAATTATCTATTAGTTGATATACACTAATAACAACCAATTATATCTATCTGAAGTATTCAAAACGAGAATTTCCAACTATTCATGTAATTGTCTCTAAACTGAACATGACAGTAACAAATCAAATGAAAACAGTAATCCCTGCCTTCCTCAAATTTGTTTCTTAAGTGTCACGTCCTATTTTTATCACAGTCAGAAGAGATTTATCTCAAACAGCTCATTCCAAGAACTTGATTCCGAAAGGATGAGACTTCCGAATTAATAAAGACGTAGCAGACGAAGGATTAGAAAAGTTTTGCTAGACTGGATAGCTTCTTAGCCTCTAATGAGTCGGGGTTTTTGTGAGATCATTTCATCAGTCCTACATCATTTGAAACTACTTTTTTTTGTATTCTAAAATAAAAATAGAAAATACGATCTTTTCTAAAACAATATTGGTTGTATTTTATCCCTAAATACAGTCGATCTCTAATTATTCGATTTGAATGGGACCGGATACATTCGGAAAATCAAAAATTCGGATACTTGGGTTTGCTCCGAAAAATTGATCCATTTTAATTAGTAACTGTATGTATGTTAAAGTTAGGAGAAGAAAAAAATGATTATTAAAGGAAAAAAAGAAAACTTTTAATCCTTATACATATAATAGCGAATTCACCGATTCAGTAACGCTCTCACGTCACCAACAATGAAACTCTCGGCCTAGCATGACAATCTGATTTTTTTTGGTAATGTTTGACATGCAGAGAAAGGATTTATTGTGACAAGACTGAGCTCGATCCAGCAACTTAGCAGTTTTATTGGTAAGACTGTGCATGGCCCGACTAAATAAAAGTGAGGCTCTACAGTGGTTGAGTTACAGGTATAGGGCATGTCGGAATGCTCTTTTGGGGGACTCTTTGTCCATCATTTATCTATGTGTAAATCATTTATCATGTGCATTTAATAATTCCCTTTGAGGCTCCTCATATTTATGATAAAGTGAATTCGTTACTGGTAGAATGAATAAAAAGTCCCCTTTTAGGAAGTTTTTTTACAACACAAGCCAAAACTGCTGGAGTTTAGGGTTAATCCACTTTAGTCAGTGTTAAAATTTCAACTATCAAAAGGTCTCCAAACAGACAATGGTTTCGTTTAAATGTAGAAGCAATTTTCACCCGTCATACCTTGACAGGCGATTTCTCTAGTTAGTTAAATAAAAAGCAAAACTTTTACCTGTTAAACATACTTACAAGTGCAGCACGTTAAAAGCCAATATTAGAACTATCCTAATATGAGATTCATCCGACTCCCAATAATGTTCCCGCTGCCCCAACACTAGCTTTACGGAAGGTTGGACACTAGCAAGCATATACATCTTTTTTTTTTTTTTTTTTTTTTGCAAGTCGGAGAACGTTAGCATCTCATTATTTTTCCCGAAAATCCAAAAGTAATTTGGATAATCAGCGATTTGGATAATCGCAGCTCGGATAATTGGAGTTCTACCGCAACTGCTTTTTTTGCCAAAATATTCTTCGAAAAGTACTGTGAGAAGAAAAACTAATTAGAACTACCGTGACCGCCGCTTATATGAATCACGTTTGTTCTAAACAGTTTTAATTCAATAAAGCGGCTATTTCAATAAAGCGGCTACTTCAATAAAGCTGAATTGTATTCCGTTTTTGACAATTCGCATAATGTGAATGATTTACATGATTGAAGACCTTAGAGCAAGAAGAGGACGGCTCCAGGTTTTGTTTGTTTTTGAGGCATCACGAACTGCTTATTGTGCTCACTTGAAAAAAAATGATGTTGCTCTGATGTTTCAAACTACCATGACGACGATTGCTTTTGTTAGTTATTTAGAGAGCGAAGTTTTCGCCGTCATAGTTACAAATCGACTGCGGTTTGGTTATAGTCATATTTTTTTCAGAGCTTAACTCAAGCATATTTTACATCAAAAAAAGATTTTTTGTGCAAAAATCGTTTTTACAGCAAAAAACACTTATATGTAGATGAACTTCAACAGCAATACTTCATCAAAAGACGAAATTCCCAGATTACTAATTGTTATCATTTAAGATTGATAATAAATAAAAATACATAAAATTAAAAGCAGTAAATAATCTTTATAATAAACTAGAGGACCCGACGGACGTTGTTCTGTTCAAAGTTTGTAAATTGAAAAGTTAAAGAATTGCAATAAACTATCAACTGTTTGAACCGTTTTGTTGAAAAAAAAAATAAGTAAAAAGAAAATGATTTAATCTGCATGGTGTCAGAATGCGTATATTTATTACAACTTGGTTTATCTAATGCCCACTGAGCAGTTGCTTTATTAACCATTTTTTCTCCCGTACTTGATGGCTTGTTCCTTCAGCCATACTCAAAGGATAAAAAGCGTCCTCAGATATTGCGTGTAAAAAACTAACTATCCATCTAGAACAAACGGGAAATCCCGCTGCAACAAACATCCCCCATATGAAAAAGAACAAAACAATCGAAAGGCTATCGTTTAAAAATATGATGAAGGTAAAAACACCTCTCTGAAGCGAAAATCACTCATCTCTCCCCTCCCGATGTAAAATAAAAATTCTTCAAATAAAATGACTAAACACTCTTTAAAAACGAAAAAAAATTCTTTGCAATTTGAAATATTTCGCCAAATAAACAAAAAATACAATAAATTACATTAACAGTAGCTTTAAAATGTAAACAAATGATCACGCAACTATATTGTTTATAGCCAAAGTTGCCAAGCTACCACGTTACTGTAATCCAGCCGATCGGTGAGCGAAGCTAACTCCGACCGATTAGCGGTCCGATCTTTTGAACGAAAAACTTTCAAAACTTCATAAATTGCCTGTTTTGTTTTTTCCACCAAAGATAAAGACTTTGACACTGAACTGATCTTTTGTGTACAGAACTACCCTGTTGTAACTTATCTGGGCGAAAATAAAATTTGTTTCGTCTTTAAATTCCATCATCTTTTCCTTTAATAATGTACTGATTAGTTAGATAATCCTTAAAGTATTCTTGACATTGGTGCCAAAACTTGGATGGATTTGAGCCGAGAAACAAATGTTGATAGGTACGGTATTTTCGGATCATTTGGTTAGGAAAACCTATAGCACCGATTCAGTCACACGGTTCAACTACGACGACAAAACACACGTTTTGCGTGACCCTTCCAGTACTTTACTTTAAAATATATCACAAGACCTAAAATCGTTGCTTTCAAGAAATGAAGGCTTCACTCTCTTTCTCTGTCTGCGTTTTATCTATTCTCAATTGACATATCACAGTACGAAATTTCATCACAAAAAGCAGAGCTGGCTTTCTTATTGTCCTTTGGCAACGGGTTAAATATTTATTTCAGTTCTCGCTCAACAATAGGTTAAAATAAATATAAATCATTTGGGAGATATAACCATCCAATGTTTAAATTAATTAGTTAATTAGCAGAAACATTGCCGGTTCGATCCATCGCGCTTCGAAACCATGCTTACCATCACTTAATTACACACGAAAAATCTGGTCAAAATCGGTCCAGCCGTTTAAAAGCCTTATGGTGACAAACGTCCGCACAGAAGATTTTTATATATTAAGATGTGCTGGTGCATATCGACCATAAAATCTTTATCTTTATTATTGCATTCTTATCACCATTCCTTTCTTTTATGGATATGCCTCGTATTACGAATTCAGGAAAATCACCAGTCACAATATATCATAATATAACGGGTGCAACTTTCTTGGTCATTTCCATTTCATTTCATTTGTAGAAACATGAAACCCAACCAGTAGGGTATTAAATTTCTGATGGAGTGGCTCAACGGACAACCCGCCAGGTTTTCATATAAACGGGAAGCTTCTTTTGAACTATCTCGTAGATCGTAATTTCTTCTTAGCACACTATTTCGATTGCTCAACAGTCCCACATTTGCTTAGGCGTCGCTTCGAATTCAAAATTGAGATTTTTCAAACTGCTAGATACCTTTCTTTAAGAAACAAATATTTACTTCAACCTCAATATTTTGTGCTGAACATTTAAATTTCTTTTTGAACGTGACTTTAAGAGTTGCTGAAAAAGTAATAAAAGCCAAAACTATGTAACCATGAGTGAGCTTTATTTTTCTAAGTATAATATTGACAGGAACAATTAAAACCGGTTTTGAATTATTCAACTAAAACAAAAACATTAAAACGAATTGTTATAAAAGATGTCTCTTCGCATTTGTTTAAGACAGAATGATCTGCGTAAAATTAAGACTTAATCTTTTATGAAAATGATAGTTTTTAAAAAGTTATTTTTAGCCATTTTAAATTGCAACTTACATTATACGGAAGAAGTCAGTGGAAAAAGACTTATGTCAGTCTTAATATTCTAGTGTCCAATTACTAACTTTCTGGTTTCTTCTATCGTCTTCGGGAAAAAAAGCATCTAATCTAAATAATAATTACTTAGAAAACGAAACATTAAAACAAACTCTTTACACTTTTCTTCCGTGAAACTTTTTCTAATTACGGTAAGTAATCCTTTGTTTATTTAATAAAAAAACCTCATTAATATTTAATTGGGTTATTTATGTCAAAATAAAAGAAGTTGAGGAAACTGTTTCTCTGAAGAAATAAATAAATAAATAAATAAAAAAAAGATCGAACTCAGAGAAGCACACTTTCTTCTGCTTAAGAATAGTTAAGGGTCTAACAAACATTTCATAAATTTAATTGTTGAAAAACTTAGAATCTGTGTTTATCACCGTAAAAATATTCAATCCAGAGAAATAGATTTAAGAAAAACTTAACTATGAATATTTAAATTTAAAAGTGATAAGAGATGCTTTGTGCTAAAATATGATTACAATAAAAAAAATGCGAGAATGAAGCACAAACTGTCAAGAAATTTTTCTGGAAGATGTACTTTGACCAAGCTGTTGTTTTTTTCATTTTAATCACATAAATATAATAAGTAAAGAGTTTTTACTTTTTAAGGATTGTTCCAGCATTGTATAAATTGTTCTAGTAATTATTAAACCATGGTTGTCCTAAACTTTCTCACAACTCATTATTTTTAGCCTCTTTTTCCAAATATGTAAAAAAGAAAGAAAAAAAAAGAATGAAGACATGAAATGTGGCCTGATGCATCGTAAAAATATTGTTAAGAACAAAAATAACTCAAAAGTATGTAAAATAAATGCATATTTAACAATTAAAAATTGGAACCTTAAGTTTTGAGATGAAACACTGTGTGTCTGTCTGTCTGTCTGTCCCCTTTAACAACCCTTGAGAGAATACTCCGATTCAAACAAACTTTTCTTTTTGCTCGAAAGCTCTCGGTGAGGACATTTCATTCTCATATTTAATTTCTGGATTTCAGCAAATTTTTGCTTAACTTTGAACAGTTCAAGATTTACACCTACGGAGAAATTTTAGACAAATGTTTATTCTGAACTTAAAAGTGCAGTTGCTGACAACAAAATTCTCTTGAAAAAGCTGCTGACGAAGAATATTTTACAAAACTAACGTTCAAAACGAACTATTCAAAAAGTTTTAACAAGTATATTTGAGGTAAGTAAAGATATTGAACTTAAAGGTGGATTTGCTTCCAACCTTTTTTTAGAAAATAGCTTTTGAAGAAGAAAATAATCACAGAAGAGCGTTCAAAATGAACAATTCAAAAACATTAAAAAAAAAAAAAAAACACCGGCGTTACTTTAAGGCAAACATAGATTCCTAATTTAAAGTCAAATTGACTTGAAACAAATTTTGTTTTAAAAATTCTTGATCAAAAACACACGTTCAAGATGAACATTAAAACTGTTTTATCATTAAGGCCTACGGAGAATTTATTTATTTTATTTTTGGCAACGGAATACAAAAGAAAATTCTTAGTGATTTATTCTTTACCTCTAAGAAAAAGCATCAAATGTTTTAATTATAAAAAATATTTATTTTGAAGAAGTTTAAATTTTTGCTCACGAATAAAAAGCTAAATAGAAAAGCTAATTCGGATCATTCCATGTCAAGTGATCCCAAGTTTTTTCTTCACCTTTTTGTATTTCTTTGAAATTTGGCTCATCAATTGTTCCTTTTGAGGTAATCAAAGATCCAAATTTTTAAATTTTTATCTCTATTATTTTTTCATTTATGACACTTTGATTTTTCGAAAAACTCTATTTTTTTCATGGGTGCTTGAACATAAAATGGACGATAACTCAGCACGAAATATAGATAAAAAGATTTGGTAAAAAGCATTTTAAAGTACATTAGTTGCTGTTTCATGGGATATGCAACATGACGAATTTCAAAACATTTTAATTATTAAAAAATAAAGTTTAAATTTTAAATTTAAAATTTTTCAGAAAAGGTATAATGAATTTTTTTGAAAAAAATTCTAAAAAATGTGTGTGTATTTTATCTTTACTTGTGCAAAGTTTTAAGTTGGAATCTCAATGGGATCATATTTTTATGAATTTTTAAATAAAATTTGACTTATGAAATACATTTTTCAGATTCTAACTAGTTAAATATGAGGTTCTCTTATTGAGGATGGTCTAGTAAGTAGTAATTGATCATGACTATGCTTGAATTGAGCTGACATGAATTTGTAGATTAGTACGTCCTCCCTCCCCTCTCCGCCACACAATCACTTTTTATTTTATTTATTTATTTATTTTTTTTTTCAAAACTGTATTAAAAAAAGAGCTTGCATGTAAGAGTTATAACCATAATAAACTGGGACGCACGCTGCTAAACACCAGTAGTGACTAAGGCTTATAAGGGGGGGGGGGGGGTCATAAAAACTAAAAGTCTGAAAAACGTTAACAGACAAATAGAAAAACCCATTTGCAGCTTTTTATTCTTTCGGAAAGTGGGACGGTAGGGGGAGGGGACAATCTGGAATGAAGCTTAACAACATGGAAGGTTATACTCAAACTAGCAAAATTTGTTTGATCTATAACTGCTTTTAATATATTACTAGCTGCGTGCCCGGCGTTGCACGGGCTACTTAAAAAATGAAGGAGATGTCCAATTGATGTTTTTGTATTACTCTGACATCAGTTTCTAAAGCGCTAAAGAGTAAATAAATACACGTAATGCAAGGTTTGCAAAACACCAGTAGAGCATATTTTTGGCAAAAATCTCTTTAACGTTAATCATAGTTATCAATGATACAAGTTATGAGTATTTTCAATTAGCACAAAAGATGAAAATATATGCATTATCAACTATAATCTGTGCTCACGTTAAAATGAATTACATCTGATAGACTATATCTGAAATATTTATGTGCAATTACAATCAGCCTTTTACATAAAATGACACACACTTTTTGGTTGATAACGTGATACTAAAGCACCAAGACTAAATAACTACCAATAAGCATTAATTTAATACCAAGTCATCAGATTCCAATTTAGCTTTGGTTAAAATCCTTAAAAACAATCTTTTTTGTTCAAATCAGTTTCACAAAAAAATCCAAACAATCTTAATTTAGCATGTTCTTTTAACGATATAAACAGTATTTTAAAAATAAAAACAGGTAGGAAAAAGAGAGTTATTACAATTCGAAAACTCACCCATGTGACGGGAAAAAGTCCAACAAAATAAACATAATTAGTCGCACATCTTAAGTGTACCAAAATATGAGGCCTGTGAATGATAAACTTACACTACAATCAATAAACATAGCTAAAGAAACAACTTTCATATGCTGAAAAGAATTATGAACGTTGAATGTAAAAAATAAAAAAAGGACAGACGATAAAATAAAAGGTTGTCCGAATAGGGCAACCAATTTTAAACTAATTTAAAATGAAATTCTAAATGGAAACGTTGTTTTAAGATTTGGACAGCAGCCAAAAAAATCTCTTTTAAAACAATTAGTAGAATTTTACTCGCTCACGCATATGCAAAATGGCAACAGGAAAGAAATAAAAATTCCTGAATAGAGTTATGTTAATTACCGTTTTAATTAATATCTCCGCTAATTAAAGTCGCACAATTACGAGATAGGTCATATTGTTTTCTTTGGAAAATTCCGAATTGATCGGTATCTCGTTTGACTCTCGATTCGCAGCGGTTCTCGAGAAGATCGATCTTCAGACAGACAGACAGACGGACGCGAACAGATTTTAATATTATAGTGGATATAGTGGATAAATAGATCTCGTTTTAATATTATAGTGGATAAATAGATCTCGCTGCATTGCTCTCCTTTACAACTGAAATTAAAAAGAAAACTAGCATTAAAGAAAAGAAAAAAACAGCTGCACTCCAAAAGTTGTAGAAAGACAGTTTTATGCAGACAGACATATGATCTGATACTTAGATTTATTTTTAGTTCAGTGTGAAAAGAATGGAACAACACGGGGAAAACACTCCTATTTTGCTATGATCTTGGGGCAAACTATTTCTTTCCTCCCTCCAAAATTGAAAGTTGGTGCAGGGGTTGGGGATGAAATGAATCATAAATCCTTATCAGATAGTAAATTAATCAAGTACACTTTGTGAAGTTCGGATTGAAAAAGAAACTCACGCATCAGGTGAGGTGTGGTACTAGTATAGTGTTAATCGTAGGTGTGGATGGGTGGGGGGCGGGGGGGGGTAATGTACTTTGTCTTGCTTTAAAGAAGAAAATTAGCTTTTAAATATGTTTTCTATTTATTTTGTTTTATTTAATTCATTTATTTATTTTTTTACATTTTGAAAATAGTTTTGAAAAAAATAAAAAATAAAAGTGGTGGTGGTTTTTTTTTGGGGGGGGGGGGCTTTTTCTTTTTTTAAAGAAGAACATTTACCAATTTCATTTTGGTTATTTATTTATTTATTTCTTACATTTTGAAAAGTTAAAAAAAAGATTAAAAGTGGTGGTGGTGGTGGGGGGGGGGCTTACCAATGGTACAAATTCATATCAGCTCATTTCAAGCATAGTCATGATCAATTACTACTTACTAGACCATCCCCAATAAGAGAACCTCATATTTAACTAGTTAGAATCTGAAAAATGTAATTATTTCATACGTCAAATTTTATTTAAAAATTCATAAAAATATGATCCCATTGAGATCCCAACTTAAAACTTTGCATAAATAAAGACAAAATACACACAAATTTTTGGGAATTTTTTAAAAAAGAATCATTACATTTTTTCTGAAAAATTTAAATTTAAAATTTAAATTTCATTTTTTAAAAATTAAACTTTTTTTAAATTAGTCATGTTGCATATCACATTAAACAGTAACTAATGTGCTTTAAAATGCTTTTTTACCAAATCTTTATATCTATATTTGGTGCTGAGTTATCGTCCATTTTATGTTCAAGCATTCATGAAAAAAAGAGGGTTTTTCGAAAAATCAAAGTGTCATAAATAAAAAAATAATAGAGATAAAAATCTAAAAATTTGGACTACTCCAGATCGATTACCTCGAAGGGTACAATCGATGAGCCAAATTTCAAAGAAATACAAAAGGGTGAGGGGAAAAATTTCCCAAATTTTGGATCACTTGACATGGAATGACCCATTCGCATCTCAAATATTCTCTAGGAGCCGCTGCAGTCTTGGTGCAATGGCTGACGAACGAAGTAAAACACAGGCTCGCCCACTTACATTATCTATTTAGACATTTGTATTCACATAATTAAAATGTTTTACCTTTTTGCTAATTTTATAAATTGCCGCATGTTGACGTATTCAAGCTCTTATTAGTTGTCTTTGTATTGCTTCTGTTACTTTATTTGTGTACTGCAAAAACACTTATTTTAGTGAGGCTCTAATTTTCGTGATTTTTGTGTGCCCGTCATAATTGCAAAATTTAAGCATCGCAAAATATCTTTCCATGGCTTACTTTTCAACTTTCAGTTCTTTTCATATAAAAAAAGCGAATTGTTCCGCTTGCAAAATCAAACTCATTGGCCGTCCATTGGTTCTTAGCTACATATGCACGTGCAGACGGGCCGAGAAAACTACTCAGCATTCATTCGAGGTTAAAATGGGAATTTAGGCCGGAATTTGAGGGAAATATTTTCAATGCTTCCTTTACTATGCAAACGGAAGTAAAAAGGAAGTAATATCTGGCTGGTTACTGGTCAAAAGTATTGCCCTTTGAGAAATTGAACATTTCTTAAAAATCCCCCCTCTGCCCTCCGCAAAAAAAAAAAAAAAAAAAAAAAAAGTGAAAGAAAAGAAAACGTTTGTTTTCAAAAATCTCACAAAATCCTCCCAAAAACAAAGCGATATCGCGAAGACACAATTTCCCCGTGAAATACCGAAAGAAGGGCAGCAAAGCTTTGTGGATTCACTAACTTTTTTGCTCAGAAGACTTGAATTTTTTTTTGTTCTTTTCATTTTATTCCAGGAGAATGAACCGATACCGATGACTTACAACTTTTTTTTTCTGTAAGCTTAACTCTTGTGATTAAATTAATATTTTTGTTCAATACCAAATTTTATCTTGTTGGACTAATTTAACATATTAACATTCCAAAATATTAGTTGAATTCAGAAACCTATTATTTTATTTTACCTATTCATGTCAATGTTTTCGGGCTTACTCTTGGTAAAATGAGAATCAGTACATAAACTCAAGTCATAAAAAACCTATTTAATAAAAATGTTTTCTTTACAGTACTTGAAAATAAAAGAATGTACTACGACTTTACAGTTGAAGATTACGAAAACGTAAAAATATGCGTCGTTACGCAAGCTTAGCCACATACAAAATGATTTTAAAGCGAAAAGAATGAAAGAACGTGCTCTAACTTCTAAATTGAAAGCAAGTAGAGCCAACTCAACCTTTTCTCCACCCTCTCAACTCTCAAAATTTGAAGCCCCACTGGGCGTTGCATTGCAAATGGAATCCACGCTGAATTTTGATTCCAATATGTATTGGAGTGACGTGGGAATATTTTTCTATTTTGCACGAATATTGGAGATTTCTTTTCAAATACGTGACACCATCCAAACACATAAGAACGAAGATATCAAATAATGCAGAAAAGAGAATTTGTTTTTTTATTGTTACAAAAGAACAAAGTTTTTTTATACTGTAAATAAGTATTTTCTACTATTTCGATTCATTTATAACTCCCATTGTAGTATAAATATTTTTTTTCTTTAGTAACGTAACTTGTGCATTTTTCTTTCTGTTTTAATGTGCTACAAATTTGAAAAGTATAAAATTTTACACTAACTGTAGGATAACGGCACCGGTAACAGACAAGGGTCCAGTAACAGATAGAAACAAGTTTGGATTTTAATAATAAGAATTTTAGGTGGTTAAAACTGATGTTACTGTGGGCCATGAATATGGTCCAACCATCTAGTGCTATCACAGTGAATTTTGTGATCCAGTTTATATTTACAAGGGAGTGGTGGAAGGTTGTGTGCAACCACCACAGGTCAGCTGTTGTTCCATGTTCATTTGAATTTAATAGGGCTTTATTTCTAAAAATAAAGAACCTTTGCACATTTTGAAGAGAAAATGGGAATTTTGTCCATTACTCATCCTTTCCTCATCCTATCTGTAATTGAGTAATCATCAGATTTTTTAGTATCTGTTACTGATAGGGTCGGATCTTTTCTCGAAATTGAACAAATAATAATAAAAAAAAAACCTAATTCAGAGGATCCAGAAGCAACCAAACGTTAGATGAGATATAGTTGCACGAGAGAAAAATAGTTTAAAAAGTCTAAATACATTAAGAGGCTCAGAAATGTAAGTTAACCTGAGAGCGATGGCTTAAGCATGTTTGTTACTGGTGCCGTTTCCTTATTTGTTAAAGATATTAATATTAACTTTCTAATTATTTCGTAGGACATGATTGAAAGAAGTTCTATGCTGAAAAATAATATTCTCGCAAAAGCCGGAACTTGAATCTGAGACTACAGGACGGTTGGTTTTTGCTTTACCTCCTATATGCTCGGTCTTACGGTCGTAGAATAGATTGTTGTCAGATATATTCTCTTCAGACCCCTCATTTCTTTTATCCGCACCTTCCTACAGAAAATTTAAAAAAAAATCATAGATTACACCTTTCACTCAAATACTGACAAATGTTGATATGTGGAGATATTTTAAGACCAGTGGGATCAAATTTAATCATAAAAGCTTTATTTTTAACAACAAAACCCAAGTAATGCATTACTGTTGTGTCCATAGTCTAAAAACTTAACTGCATGAAACGGTATAAACAAGTTAACTAAAATACTATTAGAGAACTGATTAATTTGAAACACTTCGTAGCGCATATAAATGCAGTTCACTGTAAAACATTTTGTGTAACCTTACTTCATAAAATCAGTGGCAGCTTAGCTGCCTCCACGGCTCTAGAGTAACTTAAACTGATATACAGGTAGTTATCAAAATACCAAAACACCTGTGAATAAAAGTGAAATTTTTGAATGTGTTTCGTACATAATAAAAAATAAAACTAAATATCTGTTTTTTTTTTTTTTTTTTTTTTTTTTTAAATAGATAGCAATGTACATATACTGGTAGTATATGGTGGATCAACTGAAGTTATGGACGTCTTGGATTTTTTTCAAGCGCGTGAAGTACCAGACCTCTCAAACTTTAAAAGAGGCCAAATTGTTGGAGCGCGTCTAGCTGAAGCAAGTGCAACTGAAACATCTCAACTTTTTGGTGTTTCTAGACATACAATATCTAAAGTCATGTTAGCATACACGCAGCGTGGTAAGACAAGCTCGGAAAAGCAAAATAGTGCATGGAAAAAGTACTTTAGTGAAAGAAACCGACGGTTTGAAGAGGATTGTAATGCCTAAAAACGAACAATATCAGCAAAAATGACCAGTAAACTCAATCACCATCTGGATTCACCAGTGTGTGTGATTAGAGTCAGAATGCACCTTTATGAACAGAACATTTATGGCAGAGTAGCGATTCTCAACACACTTAGCACAGAGTGGTTCCATTATTTTGATAACTACTTGTAACTGGTGTAAAGTTACAAATCGCTTCTGACAAGTTACACCATGATAATGTAACTATAGCGTAAAGTTTCACTTATTTCCGCGTAACGTTACACCAGAACTTTCTGAATGCTTTAGCTTTCATCTGATTTTCTAGAACGATTTATTAGGTTCATGCATTTTAACCCAACAAATATACACCAATTATTTATTTATTTTAATATACAAACAAGACATTTTTATTGCACTAAGAGAGGGAATGACCTGAGTGGAGTCAGAACCTAGAACGAAGATCTCAAGCTGGTCGCAGAGCATAAGCTTTTACCTCTCGGTCACCAAGGTGGGTTTACGTTCCGCTTCACCTGCAATAAGTTAATAAGAGTTTACCTGCTCTGCTCCGATTCTGATCTTTACGCATGCGCTTTGAATTCTACTGAAACCATAGTGCAAGGTTCCTCCAACAGTTTGACTTTTTTAAACAGTGAAGCTACACACTTCAGAATTCGTGTAATGTTACACTCATCAATACTGGCAACCTTAAACATATTTTTTTAGTGTTGACATCAATAATTGGAAGTTTAAAACTACAGCTCTTTTGACTTCATGTAGGGTAAGGATCTTACGTTTTGGAATGCGAAGCAGCACACAGAAGTGGCTTCCATTAATGGGTTCAATAGCTGGAGTTTTTCAGATAATCAGGATTAGACGAGTCTTACTACGAGATTGATTTTTTTTTTAAACAGCTATGCGCAAAATGCGGCTTTGAGGCCCTGAATGAAAAAAAAATGAAAACTCAAAAAGTCAGATGAGCAGAGGGTGAAATTATTTTTCTCATTCAAGATTTAAAAGTAAATTTTGAACACTTCCAAGAAATGTTTCCGTTATTACAAAAGAAAAACTCCTTTGAAAAAAGTCCTACTTTATTGCCAATCAACACAGGTAGGAGCAGTTTTTGACAAAAAAAAAAAAATAATAATAATGAGAATGGTAAATGCAAGCTGCAAACTTAGCTACATATTGACCACGAATCAATTCTGCGCCGCAGGGAGGCACAAGGGATGTGCCTACGTACACTACTCAAAACAATTAAGGGATATTGAGGTTTTGCGTTGATTTTGAACCTGGAGAACTTTTTGGATAATTGATACATTATCGACAGACGTAGTAAACTATGTGAAACAAAAATTACATTTGTACGGCAGGAAAAAATACTTTATTTTAAACTTTTGGGTTCAAAAGGGGAAAAACACACTTTGTGTGTATGAGAAAAGCGATAAAAAAATGGAGTTTCCTTAAAAGAAAATCGCTTCTAGTAGGGGGCATGGTAACCCCGAACGGCCAGCAATGTAAACACCTCTGAGGCATGGAATTACTGAAGGAATTATTAGGGGTATTCTGCTTCACTCCTCCTGAAAAGCTCTTTCCAGTTCTTTGAGAGTTTGTGGAGGAAATAGTCGTCCACAAACTCGTTGCCTAGAATGTTCCAAACATGCTCTATTGGGTTCATATCTGGAGAACATGCTGGCCCTTCCATTCGCATGATTCCTTCCGCCAAAAGAAAATCTTTCATTAAGTTAGAACTATGTGATCTGCAATTGTCGTCCATTAACATGAAGTCACCTCCAATTGATGCAGGGTAAGGGACTACAATAGGTCAGAGGATCTTATCCCTACTTTGACAACCGGTCAGAGTTCCATTCGAAATCACATGCAGATCGGTGCGCCCATCAATGGAGATACCTGCATGCACCATAGCACCAGCATCATCAAATCTGACACTTTCGGGCACTAACGCTGGATTGTTTCTTGTGCTACACTCTGTCCAGTAAAAATACGCCATTATCAGGATAAAGACAAGCACTGGACTCGTCAGAGAAAAGAATATTGCTCCATTCATTTCTTCTCCAATTCACATGCTCTGTTACCCATTCCCTGTAGCGCGACGGTGGCTTGCAGCTAATGTGACACACAACATTGGTCGTCGAGCATACATACTTAGTGTGAAGGCGATTTCGGACACTTTGTGTCAAAATTGCGATGCCAGTAACCGAGCGAAGCTGTCGTTGTAGTGGAGTGGCATTCATACTTCGGTGTCTCTTAAGCCGTTAAAGCTAAATATCGGTCTTCATTTAGCTTTGTTGGCCGTCTGAGACCTTTGCCCTGATCTTCGGCCAGCATTTTCATTCTCTAAAAAAACATTTCCATATCCTAGAAATCACACTTGGCAAAACTCTAATAGTTTCTGCTGCCTTGGCTTCCCTTTAGCCTACCAACAACTTTAGAAGCTTCTGATTCCGTTAAAGAAGTTCGTTGAGGCATCGCACTCATCGAAACAACGCTCTTATTGAATGTCAATCATTCTTTTCTGCTTTGTGTTACAATAAGTTAAGAACGAAATCTCATTCACCGCCACTAAAGCGTAGTCTTCGACGTCAAACTCAAAATTTGCATGCTGCTATGTTTGAAATCAAGAAAAATTTGCATTTGTAACTCCGTTCTTCAATTCTATGCAAAAAAAAAAAAAAATTACTAATAACTTTTTTTGTACAAAGACTTACAATATCCTTTAATTGTTTTGAGCAGTGCATTATGTTCATTGCGAGATTTCTGTCTAAACTTTCTGATTCAATAGCATCTCATCAATAGCAACAATATATTTTTAATGCGTCCTGCTGAGCTTGGAAAGCATCATTGGTCTTACTCGTAGTTATTCGTCTGTAATGTTTATTGTAATATTTTCTTCAAACATCTTTTGAGTGTTAATTACGTGTAGGTAGAAAATCATGCTCTTAATTTAAATTTGCAAGATCTGTAACTATCTTGAATATACATTATGGACGAAAAACGTAAGACATTTCTACATTTATTTTTTAGTCTCTATGTAATAATGATACTATATAGTATAAAATTGCTCATTAAAACACGTAGAGGATATCTATAAAAGTATAACAGACGCACAATAAGTTTAATTGAGGGAGAACGTAAGTTTCTAATTTCAACTTACTTGTATACGCATGAAGTGAAGATATTACCGAAGACGAAAAAGTGTAATAGATGTTGTAGCGTGGCAGTATAAACAGAGAACCATAGAATAAGGCAGTCCTTCCCAAAGACTTAACAAAGTTAGGTAGGTATATCGAAAGCTCTTCCTTTTTTCATCCAACCACGTATTTGTTTTGTAAGAAGAAACGTTATCTAGTTATCTAAAGAATACCATATTTCCACTGAGAAAACAAAAGAATGAGTTTTATGAAGATACTGGTGACACCCACACGGCTTTGCCCATAGTAGAAAATTAAAAGGTCTTTTGGTTCGCCTGTATATTTACAAATATTGTATGATGAATTTCTCGCCAATTGGCTTCCCCATGTTACGGTTGCATGTTATGATAATTTTGTAATTTACTCGTCCTTCTTATGATAATTTTGCTCGGGAAAATGCTCTTAAAACTGGAATAGAAAAAGAAAAAAATCGATTTTTTGAAAAATCACTTCGAGGTGCACACCTCCATGCTACAAAATAATTCTGTGCCAAATTTCATGAAAATCGGCTGAACGATCTAGGCGCTATGCGCGTCAAAGACAGAGATCCTGACAGATAGAGAGAGAGGGGGGGGGGGAGAGAGAGAGAGAGAGTTAGAGAGAGATCCAGGTAGAGAGACTTTCAGCTTTATTATTAGTAAAGATAAAACTTTAATGATTGTATGGTTTATCGCTACTTATTCACATTGATCGCATGTTATTTTTAATATAAAATGTTTCGAATGAAACTGTTGGGTTTAACTATTGAGATTAACAGTTAAAATATATGCCTAATATGAAATAAAGTCTACCCCTAAAACGCCAGTACTTTCGTGCGCAAACCTCGAAAACCACTCAGTATAGTTTGTTGAAAGTTTGTTTATTTTGGCACTGAAAGGGGGTTTCGAGACTAGTTGGAAGTTCGATAGATATATCTTTCTATGTTCCATTTTAGACCAAGATTTCACTTAAATGTACTGGTAAAAATCATTGGTCATTCTAAAATTACATACCAATAGAAAGAAGGATATTTCTTTACGTCAATTAGTACGAGAGTTATAAGTGTTTTAGGAATATATATTATAACGGCTTTGCTGAATTAAATTCATTAATTAGAGATTTATCCATTTGAAAGAGTTATAAATATTTTCACCCTTACGTTATTAACTGCGTTCGCTCGGCCAAAAAAAAAAAACTTATTTTATGTTGTTCTCTCTCTAAATCGTTATTCATAAATGTATTTTAGAGTATACAGTTGGAGATGCTAAAATAATTTGTACATAATTATTAATAATCCAAAGTGACAGCAAGCGGCAGTCCTCTGAAATCATCTGTATGCTTATTCGCTTAAAACTCGAGAAATCGAATTGATATTAGTGTACTATTTTATTAAGGTTCACTGTAAAATATTTTGTGTAACCTCACTCTATAAAATCGGTGGCAACTTAGCCGCCTCCATTGCTCTGGAGTAACTTAACTGATATAACCGATGTAAAGTTACACATCATTTGTGGAAGGTTACACCATGATAATGTAACTATGGTGTAATACCTCACTAATTTCTACGTATGGTTACCCCAGTATTTTCATGTGCACCTTCTCTCTGCACCTTCAAGGGAAATTCGGTAGGTTAAATGTAATTGATCAGAACCTTTCTGAGCTACTGAGAAAGCTCCAGAAGCATCAATGAAAGTATGGCCAAAGCTTAGGCAGCCTTTCCTTGTAAAGCTGCAAGTATCCAGGGCTGATTTTCTCTCATTGGGAGCTTAGTCAACCTGGACGGGCCGTATTCGAACCAAAGCCGATATACTTATTTAACACGCTCAGTCAATCTTTGAACCGGTAGTTAAAAATAGTTTCCACGTCCGGGAAAAGTCTGAATTTGTACAACTTGTAGCAATTCAGGAAACTTTTTTAGAAAGATATTTGATTTTACGGAGAAATAGATGAAAACTCATGAAATCCCGAAACGTTCCACGGAAACAATCAGTGGCTTTTCAGATTTTTTTAAATAGCGTAACAGTTTTTTAAAAAGTCTTGCTAGAAACCCATTGTTTTTATCTTCTCTACAGCTTTTGCTTCATTCATCCACGTATTCAATATTTATCAAGATGATGCTTTTTCACCAGCCAATATACTCCAATTATTTATTTATTTTAATTTACACACAAGACATTTTATTGCAAAGGCCGGTTTTGGTTTCGCTAGTACGAGCGATTGAGACCTACTGACTGCAGGTGGAAACCACAGTGCAATGTTCCTCCAACAATTTGAGTTTTTAAAACTATGATACTACAATTATTCAGAATTCGTGTAACGTTAAACTCATTAACACTGGCAACCTTACACAATTTTTTTACAGTATATTTATCGATGAAAGTTTTTTCTATATTAAAAACGATACTCCACTTCCCCTACAGAAAATAAAAATGCGTTGCAATTACGGCAACATGAAAACCTTTCACCCAGGAAAAAAAAGTTAATTCAAATTACGTATCAAAAACAGAATAAAAAGAAAACCTTGATTTTTACAACTTAATTCAGAAAAAAATGTAGTAAAATTATAAACAGGTTACGTTTGGTATTTATCTTTCTGAATCATAAAAATCTTTACGGTTTGGTGTTGTTTGACATTTTCAACATTTATTAAACTATTATCAAAAAAGAAAAAAAAAAAACACGAGCTGTAATAGACATAATAAGTTCTTTCCAACACAAGGGAGACTGGGGTAATGGTGGCCAGCGGGTAATGGCGGCGACTATGACTTCTCGTAAAGTGAATAACGCAGATTGGTGCTGCCATTTCACGGAAGTTTATGGATATCCTACTGAAGTTCTTGCCTTGTTGCCAGTCGTCGTTTACCTGTTGTATAAAAAACACTATTTTGACGTTTCACCATATAAGGAAGAGAATAGTTTAATTCACTATCAGCTCTTACTGTTTATCTTTCCTGGAACAAATTTGATCTCAAACTACCAAGGTTAGCCATGTTGTTGCATCACATAGTGCTTTAATAAGATTGTAAACAATAATATTTGTTTTTTCTTAGCCGTTGAAGAAAGACATGCGGTTGGGGTAATGGTGGTCACCACACTCGGAACAATGGCGCTCCACCTCCCTGAGAGGTATTTATGTGACATGCGCTCTGGAAAGTAAAATTAACTTGAGAAACATATTGGCAGTGCCCTTAAATTTTACACCCCTTAAATTTTTTTTCTCATGGAAAGATAATTTTATTTTTTAAATAATTTAATTCATATTATGTCTATACTTTCAATTTCTTTTTGTAATAGCTAAAAAGCGAAATTATGTAACGAAATAAACATAATGATTTCAGTTTAATTCGTTCATTAACATGTCATTGAAAATCCCCATATTTCTTGTGTTACTACCATTAAGTAACAAAAAACGTTACTGACTGCCATTACCCAAGGGTAGGGGTTATGCTGATCAAAGCTAATTTTGCAATGTTTTTTATTTTTCCAATAGGTTAGATTAATTAAGGTTCAATTTGAGTCTGCAATAGGTACAATATTCTATATGTAACCGAATTTACATGATTGCGATTCAAATATAAAAAAAAAAGTTTTATATTCATTTTACCTTTGAATACCGCCACTACCCTCGTTTCCCCTACTACAGAAAATACAATTCATCTAATCATATCAATAAAATATAAAATGAAAAAATAATTCATCAATCGAAACGGAAAAGTAAAATGTTGAGCTCTTTCAAAAAGAGCATATAGTAAATTTATTAGAAAGATATTACTTTTTAAAGCTCCAAGGAAATATTCATTTCTTATTTTGAATTAATTCTGCTATGTGAGTATTATATCTGATAAGAGTATTCCAAAAAAAAAGGACAAACCACCTTGATTTTGTCATGCTGTGAAACTCATTCATTACTTAAACCAATGCGTCTCAATAAAACATAAAGAAGTAGAAAACCTTTCACGAAATGCAACATTTATTTAGACAAGAAATTCATTGTATGAAATGTATATGTTTGCAAATTTTTAACGAAACCCATACGCTCTTTTAGATGTTGACAAAGCGCGGTCTTACATTGCAGAGGAATCCATCAGCCGCCTATATATTGCTTTTGTTTGTTCATTTGAAAATATAAGATTAGTAGGATAAATGAGATAAATTTTACAACATAGAGCAATTATCATCTATTAGCAAAGTAAGCAATTATCATCTATTAGCAAAGTAATCACTCTCACAAACCTGCTTGAAATTATGAAACATTAATGGACATAGTTATTTTCATACAATATGTTTTCTCTATTTTTCTTTCTTGAGTCTTTGTCCTGAGCCGATGAAAGACAGGGGATTTTTTTTAGAACTAAGAACCTTGATCAAGTTTGTTGTCAGTTGCCGCTGAGAAAAATGAGAATCTTTTACTTGGGACGTGTTATTTTTCATTTATTCTTTCTTGCCGGAAGGCTTTAACAGCGAAAATGTGTTTGTCGTGTCGTTACAAGCATAAAAGATGCGATGTACAAAACAAAGCTCTTAAAGCAAAGAATTATTGACATGTTTCAAAAATAAATGTTTGTTCTTGTTTTTTCATCATCTAAGAAGCTTCAGACAAAAACTTGTGTTTGGTTTTTCACTTCGCCGAGTTTTCTGAGATTTTCCTTTTCATTCGGCAACCATAATACCTTTTGTATTTGTAACATTCAAAACCCAAAATTACCCCCATGAAAACACATAATGTTATCAAGTTTAAGGTATAATATATATTTGTATTGTACATATGTATAAGCAAGTAACTTTTGTGTACTTTTCACAATAAGGTAAATATGGAGTTGGGTCACACTATATTTTTGCAGCTGTGTATTATTTCTATTGTGCACATAAAATAAAGTATACTATTAATATATTAGGGGAAGACCGCCTATATTGAACCACTGCTTAAATTGGACCGGGGGCTTAAAATCTAGCATAGAGTTCAGAGTTACACTCTACCGGTGGAAATACAAAGATTTGTGCTGAAACCTTTGAGGATGAAGTTTTGCAGCATTTCGATCTGTATAGCTTGAGTTACGATGTGATTTGTGTTGAAAACGTGTTCGATCTTATTTTGAGAACTTGCATCTAGTAGAATAATGCAAAAATTTGTGAAATTAGAAACTTGCTTTTATAGTATTATAAACAGTATTTAACGGGGATTACAAAAATGTATTTACATGCACGATTGGAAAACTTGTTGACAAGGTATAAATAAAAGAATAAA
Organism: Uloborus diversus; assembly: GCF_026930045.1. Lineage (NCBI taxonomy): Eukaryota > Metazoa > Arthropoda > Arachnida > Araneae > Uloboridae > Uloborus > Uloborus diversus. The sequence continues at coordinate 73,403,003 of NC_072731.1, read as the reverse complement.
ATATGTCGTGTTTTTCTTTAATGGACCGAAAAAATGTTCCTATATCGGACCGGTAGTCCAATTTAAGAATATGTAACTAAGCAACCGTTTTTACTTTTCACGTTATAAAATAAGTGATTTGTGTAATATAATAAAGCAGTTAGGATTATTTTGAGCAAATTTTAACACTAATTCAGGATATTCATTTTGACTTTTTTTTCAAGAAGCTGCCACCCATAAAACTAGGTGTTTATTCAATAAGTTTCAATTTCAGTTTTGTTAAATATAGTTTTTCGATTTGACTGAAATTTGTGCTTGTTAACGTTACTTGTTGACTGGTTGTTTTATTAATTACAAAGACCGGTGGTCCAGTTTAAGAACAAGAAATTCAAACAAACGTTTAATTTTTTTTTTAGAAATTAATTCACTGGTGACATTTAAATGCGCATTTAGGATTACTTAAAATATAAATTAAGTCTTGTTAAAGCATTCACACAGGGTTTTTTTAAGTAAGTTGCTTAGAAGCTTCAATCTCATAAAAATTTTTTTTTCTTCTTTTCTTTTTAACCAGAAGCTTCATTTTCAATTTTGTTAGATATTTTTTTTTTTTTTTTTTCAGTTTGAGTGAAATTACTAAAAAAAGGTTAACAAACACAAATTTGACTGAAATTTAGAGAAACGGGCCTCTTGCTTTTAGGGGGTCCAATATAGGCGGTCTTCCCCTACATGAAATATGCTATTAATATATTGTAACAAGAAGTTCTGTCTAGAACTATACGAGCCTACTTTCCCGTATACTCATACTACTTTCTAGTACCTGATCAATATTCTCAAAAATAGCTAAAGTCGCAAATTGTTTCAAACATATTTTTTTTAATATTTTAAGCTAATTTCTAGGAATAAAATATTCCTCACTCATCTAAAAAAAATAGCGTAAAAAATAAAATAAAAAATTAAATTAAATTAAAAAAAAACGAACAAATAAAATAGCAGCACCTTTTAAACAAAGCAGCTAATATACTTTTTTCCATAGAAAAAATCTTTAACAGCTTTCAAAACGAAAAATTAATAATTAAAATTAATAAGCTCATTAAAATAAATACATCATATCAAAAAAAAAAAAAAAAACTTTTCTTTTTCCCCTGTTGCCAAAAATAATTTTTTAAATGAATTAATGCACTTACTAAAATATATAAAAACAATAAAATGTCAACTTAAAGAAATACTTTTCATTGTCAAAAAAAAAAAGAAAAATTTGAATTTTGACATCTTGAATTCAAATTATGCTTTGCGCAATCACGAGTGTGTGTATGTAAGCGTGTGTGTTTGTGTGTGGGGGTATGTGTGTTTGTGTGTATGCGTGTGCAGGCATGAATGTGTGGGTAGTTGCATGTATGTTTGTGTGTATGTTTTGTGTGTGTATGTGTAGGTGTCTGTACGTATGCGTGTGTGTATGTGTTTGTGTGTGTATGTTTTTGTGCGTGTGTATGTGTAGGTGTCTGTATGTATGCGTATGTTTATCTGTATATATGTGTAGGTGTATGTGTGTGCGTGCGTGTGTGTGTAGTTGTGTATGTATGCGCGTGTGTGTAGGACATGGATGCAACCTGGAGACGGCTTTTGCTATAGGAGCAGCATCGTAAAGGAGCCGGTCGACGGTGATGGTGCGGAAGGTCGCGGTGGGAAAATAAAATGATAGGACGCCAAAAAAAGTCAAATAAAAGCACTAAGCAATCGTGATTGCTCAAAAAAATAATAATAATCGTCTGCGCATATCTTTATGTAGAAACATAAATGACTTCGAATTTATTCCCCGAAAACTAAATACCTAAATTAAAACTTTAGCGTGAAAATAAAAAAAAAGTCATATCAATAATAATCATTTCGCAGTAAAACCATAGCTGCGGAGTCGGAGGCAATCTCATTTTGAGATAAAGGAGTCGGAGTCGAGTATCCGAGAATCGGACTCAGTCATTTGTCCTCCGTGTATAAATTTTTGCCAAAGCTACGAAGTCAGGGTCGAAGTCGGGGAGTCGGAGTCCGATTAATTGTCGGGCACAGGAGTAGGAGTCGGAGTCAGGTGTCCCTAAATTCTAGGAGTCGGAGTCTGGAGTTCGGCGTCAAGAGCTATTTTTAACAAAATTTGTTTGAAGTAAATCCGCCTTCAAGTACGGAATCTACATTGACTTTCAGTTTCCCCGTAGGCACTAATGTTGAGGGATTTGAACTGTTCAAAATTGAACGGAAAATTGTTCAAATGAAAAACATATTTTATATACAAGTTTTTTATCAAAAGCTTTTTCCTACAAAGTTTGTTTGAAGCATATTCGCCTCATAGTTCAGAATTGCCTTCAATTTCCCCGTAGGCGCTAATGTTAAGTTTTTTTGAACTGTTCAAAATTGAACAAAAAATAGTTCAAATCAAAAAGTGAAATGTAGGAATGAGGTGTCCTCGTCGAGATCTTTTGAACAAAATAAAGTTTGTTCGAATCGGACTATTTATTTAAAAGTTATTAGGGGGGGACAGACAGACAGACCGACAGACATTTTTCCCCATCTCAATACTCTACTTTCCAATTTTTAATTTTTCGATATTAATTTAATTATTTTATTTATTTTTGACTTTTTTTTTGCTTTTCGTGATATTTTTAAGATGCATTAAGCCTTCTTTCATGCTTTTTTCTTCTTTTTCTGACTTTTACTGGGAAAGTAGGCTAAAAAGTATAACATTGCTACATTATATAAAATCTACTATTAGTATAGTATATTAAATATGTTCTGTACTAAAGGATACATACAGAGTGCGGCAGGTATTTGATAACAAATTGATGCCCATAGAAAAATGAAACAAATTGAGGAAAAAAAATAAATAAATAAAAACAAAAAACCCCACTGCGTAAAAACCAAAAAAACTAAAAAGAAAAATCTATAAGCCCAGTAGTTTAGAATGTTATTAAGTACTACTGAATAACTACACCGTGGAAATAGTTTTATAACCGTACACAGGTAAGAGAAATCATGAATTCAAAAGCAGAATAGAAGAATCATCAGTCGGGGCCCATTTCTTTCTGATTCGAGGAACCCCGTAAAATTTGAATGAACCCCGACTGTTGATCCTTCTGTTCTGCATTTTTCTTTTTAGTTTTTTTGGTTTTTACGCAGTCGGTTTTTTTTGTTTTTATTTAATAATTTTTTATTATACACTTTTTAGTTAATTTTCATTGACTTAGTTATTATGATTTTAAGACGGTACTTTTCGCAATCTTGTCATTTCATTGAGAGAGTTTGTTTGTATCGTAAGGTTTATTAAGTAACTTGCGGTGGTCTAAACTACTGATAATTAGTCCCTCTAGGGACCTAACTCGGCTTAAAGCTACATGTGCTTGACCTTCGGCAAAAATGCGCGAACTTAAGTCAACCTCAGCACAGCTATATGAACAGCCTGTGTAATTCATGATGACGCGAAATCGGAAATGTCGTCAGCCAAATCTTTCTCGCAAAACTGAAAAAAACCTGTCAAGAAAGTACACGTCGCAAAACTCAGTTCCTTGAATTAAGGCAAAAACAAATGCAACATGTTAGACATAAAAATCGAAGTAGTAGACTTTCTTTCTTTTGGTGCTTATTGCACAGGTTTATTGTGTCTTGCCTTCGTTACGCATAATATATATTTTATTGCAGTACAGAATACATATAAAAACACACGAAAGAATTTACATCAGAAAGAGGGGGAAGTACATTTGGAGCGAGGGTGTCTTGACCCACCGCCTCAAGTGGGAGACGCAATCGCTTAGACCACTTGGCCATTGAAACACCAATTAGTAAACTTAGTAAACAAAAAAAATCAGGCAGCGAAGACTACCTGCATTTGTCGCACGCAGGTAGCGTGCGACACAGTGTGCAACACCCAACGTGCGCCGATCCCGAACTGACAAAATATGGCAACTGGTTGTTGAAATGGTGAATTTTCATTACTGTCATGTGTTTAGAGACACTTCCAAGGTTGAGACAAATCGATTGACGTAAGAATTACCAAAATTGGTCAAGCATTTAGCCCCTAGAACGCCACATACGAACAAACATACATAGACTTATAAACACATTACCCTCCTTTGCGTCGCTCATGCGCAGTCGGGTAAAAAGAGCATTTATTACAAATTACAATTTTTGTTCAAGTGGTCAGATACATCAAAGTCGACATCATTCAAAAACCTACCATCAGCGGCAATGACAGCTTCTATTCGCTGTCAAAACCGACTGCAAGCAATAATGAGATGAGTCTTCGGAATTTTTGTCAGCTCTAAGAGCTGTAATAGTGTTGTGGGAACGACTATTGAAGTCCCTCTCAACTACGCTCCACACATTTTAGTCGATTGGATTGAGATCTGAGGAGAGCTGGGGGGGGGGGGGGGGGGTCAAATGATTTGCGGGACAATATCGTGATCTTTTTTGCATAATCGATCTTGAGTTATTCTGACAATATGGAATTGTGCCGAGTCTTGTTGAAAAACATACGGTCTACCACGTGCAACAGTAGTGCTCCAGGGCATGACAACTCTGTTGAATACCTCTGTGTACGCAATGGCATCAGGAATGGCACCTTGACCGAAAAAAAAAAAGAAGAAAATGAGGAAGCATCACATGTCTTTCACCTCATCAAGAACCATCCCTGATACTGGAAATTTCTATGCATAACCACTGGTACCTCATCAGGGTTTTTACACAGTCAACGACTTTTGCGGTTCTCCTTTTGGTACTGAACAAAGTTCTCATCCGAGAAAAACCAGAGCAGTCTTGGCTCCTCGGGATGCTTGAGATTGTTCAGAAGGCTCTTGTCAAGCTTCTTGGCTCTAGTTAAGTAATTCTTGAGCTTCTACAGCTTCTTGGCTCTAGCCTTGGTCCTGTAGGACATGATTTTTCCTCTCAACATCACGTATGATGGGTAGCAGAGGTCCTCATGAACCACACGTCGGATAGTAGCTCATTAACGAGTGCCCTCATCAATTTTCAAGGGTCATTCCTCATCGATAGCAGCTTGGACCGGCTGACAAATTCTGGTGTCCGGACATTGTCAGAACGTCCACAATGTCGTTTCCTTTGCGATACTTTTACCGCATCCCCCTTTGCAGCTCCCAATTTTCTACGAACATGATCGAGCGACATTCAAAAATTCAGCAATTTCTGAATCGGTCTGCCCTGAAGCCAAAGAGGCAATAACGGAATGCCCCTTCATTTCTTGAATAAGAATAGGGTCTGCCATGTCTATCTCCAACGAAAAAATTCCATGTTTTGTAAAACATAGAAAAATGCTGCTCTTATAATGTGTGCCCTCAAATAGCTGCCGCACCCTGTAGATAACACGCGTACTAAGACAAAATAAATAAATAAAACTGCAAAAATAAATGAATTAACTTTTTTTCCTGAAACATCACACTGCGGCTCGAAAGTTTCGTGCAAAGTGATGCTTTTGGGCAGTTGTTATGCCGCATCGGGAATAAGGGCAGAATCTAACGCACACCTCTGAATAAGGGACACTTTTTCTGGTCCCAGTCCCTTTGAATAGGAATCTCCAGCTATTTGCCTCTCATTAAGGGACACTCGATTGAAGGGACAGTCACAGTAAAAAATTACAAAAAAATTACACATAAATGCGTTAGAAACATAGAATTTATTCGAATTTAAGGTTTACTTATTTGTTCAAAAGTTAAGTGCTAAAAGTTTGTCTTGACATTAACATGAAAATTAACAAACATGTATGTTAAAATTCTTGCTAAGACCTACGTATATGCATGCTTTTTCCTCTCATTAATTTCTTCATCTGGGCTCAGCCCCGACAGATAGTATGCTGTGCCGCCCATGACAAGCTTTGTATAGAAACATTTAAATGTGATCATACTGCGTTTTGTATTATAAATTACATGACTTTAACACAAATCTATATAACACATTAATTCTAAATTGTAATTTATGAAAATCAGTTACAAAACTTTGATACTACAGAATGTGTTTTTTTCCAGTTTGAATATTTTTGCACTGAATTTAGTAAATATGAAAAATTTTCAATGCTTCATCTTAAATGTTATTACTTTACGTTTATTATGAAATTATACTGACTTTACATTACCCGCATAAATTCATCTACCTCCGAAGAAGAGACTCATCTATTTACGGGACAATTTTTCCAGTCCCCTTAGTGTCTCTTATTGAGAGGTTCTACTGTATTTACAGCCGAAAATATAATTTATTAAGCCAAAACAAAAAGAAACTAAATGATTTTAGTGTAGCAAACTCGACACTAGATAAATAAATACCTTTGTGCTGGAAAGTAAAATAAGAAATAACAATGTCAAAAAGCACAAATTGCAGATTACTGCAGACATGTGTTTCGTCGTTACAAGGAACGCCTTTTTCAACGCAAAAAATGCGCTTATAGATGAAAAGACATCCGACAAAAGTTCCTTGTAACGCCGGAACACGTGTCTGAAGTAATCTGCAATTTTTGCTTTTTAACGATGTTATTTCTTACTTAAACTTGACACTGTTTAGACATTCAAAAATGTCTGATAATCTGTTGTGTAATCGCCTCCCAATTGGAAATTAAAATTTCTATTCCGTAATCTTTGTATAGTTTTTTTTTCTTTTTTTACACTTTTGGAATAGTTTTTGTCCAAATGTGACTTAAACGTATTCTTTGTATTAAAGGCGGCTAAGGGTTTTTCGGTTTTCATAAATTATGTGTTTAGCTGTAACCTGGCTAAGATTCGAAGTATGAGATATTTTACGCGGCGATGAAGGGTTCACACTGCTAGTTCCACCTTCTGCAGATTGTTAATTGATTTAAAGTGTGCTTATTACTTCTTTAAAGAAGGAATTTCCCTCCTCTTTTTTTCGTGCTTTTTGTACTAACGTTGAAATATCCGCCGTTGTCCAAAAAGAAATGATCTGGAAAACCGTTATTATTAAAAAAAAGAAAAAAAAAATAACGTTATCAAATCCAGAAAAGATACACAAGTAATTTCAAAGTCAGTAACGTAGTAAAATAAGACGTAAAAACAATTGAATTTTGCCAACAGCGATAGCCTCTAAGAAGAAACTGCTGCATAAAAATACTGGAACGCTGTGGAGCATCGGAGCATGTATACCTATCAATTTTGTAAGATAAACAGATCGCACACCATAGTTGCCTGTATTTGTGAAACGAAAATTGCGTATTCCTACACAGTACGCTATAAAGTCTGTATACTCAGTTTTGACTCAGAAATCATGAATGGTTACGATATTTAGAGTGCACAAACTATTTTAACACAATGTGTTTAAAAGGTTCCGCCACAAAATCATACACTAACCTCCAAGTTACGACTGCACAACTAAAAGTAATCCTTTAATTGCAATGCAAACCATTTAGTGGTTAAAGAAATCTTATTTTTTACCTATATTGAGCGTTTGACTGCAATCCATCTCCAATCGAAAGAAATACAAAAGATGCGGCATCTATCCCGGTTGCAGCGACTCATCCGGATATACACCACATAACACCATGACGTAAAGGGGGAAATTATTTTTATATATCTTAAAAAGTTGAATGAATATTTAAAATGTGCGTTCCATGTTAAAACTTGGTTAAAACACAATGAAACAGTTTAACCTGTTTTTATGGAGAACATTTATAATGAGGTAATAATAACAGCAATACACAGAATTCAAAAAATGCAAAAACTAATTTAGGAAAAGGATTAAGGGATAAATTCAAATAATGATTTATAAAACTTCACTTAATTCCCATCCTATAAGTAGAACTTTTTCTTTTACGTTGTACTAATATTTTAACTTTCAGTAATTATTTGATTCTTGCACGGTGCGACATGTTACTAAGTTATTTGTTTTTTTTATTGCATTTTGACACTTCTACTGAGATCTGAATGCTTTGAAAATCAATTCCTAAATAAAAGTAATTTATATGAGTTTTGAAAAAAGAGTGCAAACAAGTCTAATTATATCTTTCACTTTGTTTTCGGTCTCAATGATACGTTTACGAAAACTCCAATCAGAAAATGAATGATTATGTACGTACATTTCTTTGATAAAATTAAAAATTCTCTCAAGATATCTTTAGAAGAATTTAAAAGATACTTGCTCCAAGAAAACTAATCATTACATTTTGCTTCGATTTTTATGTAGGGTCAGGTGGGGTAAAATGGGTAGTGGGGTAAAATGGGTAGTCAAAATATATAGTTTTAAAAACAAATTATTTTAAGTTAAATTTGTATTTTTTTGAGTGGGACGTTATACTTGGCTGTTCTGAATTCTATTTCACAAAATATATTTTTTCAATTGATTATTTTTTTAGTGAGAGGTAACACTTTAAATTGAAGTTGATAAATTCAAGCCGCATGTTGTCTGCTCAAACTTCTATCTCCAGCTCCTGATTTTTGAGAAATTTTTATTACTGTGTCATTATATCTTTAGTTGGAGATTTTTGTTGCTGCTTCAACTTACAGGGAAGAAAAAAAAAATTGTTTCATTTTTAATCTCATACTTTGAAAATGGGGTAAAATGGGTATATGGTTATTCTTATCATTCTAGCAAGTTGTTTTAAATTATACAGCATATTTTCCTTTAAATGAATATTAATTCATTTGTGGTTAATTTAAAATGATTGAAACATAAAAGTATGCAATGCCATGACTTTATAAAATAAACTTCGCTCCATCATAATAAATAATAAGAAGTCAACGGTATACTTATTCTAGAGTTTGTGTGCACTTGCGCACAAAATCAATTTCCTCAGAATATGCTGGGCCCAGTCTGTTGCTGGTCGTCACATTTGTATTTGATTGCAATCAGATGCTACCAATTTCTCTAATGCACCTTTAAATTCTCGGAACACATCCTCGTTTCAATCCGAAAAGTATGCGTCACAAAGCACGATTTTGTCACCTTATAAAGATTTGAAAAGTACAATATTGTCAGCAATTTCAACAAGTGCTTCAGATTTGACAACTACCTGCATGAGTTATTTAAAGCAACTTAAATGTATGCTGGCAAATACAGGAAATATATTAATTATTGACAAAGATGTTTTAGAAATGCTAAGAGTTGAAAGTGAAAAAAATAATGAATTAAAAAACAAGAAAATAAAAAATAGTGGAAAAAGAAAGTTTCCATTCTGAGAAAGTATCTGGAATAAAAACTGCTAAAAACATGCTTATGAAGCAAAGTTTAACCACAGGTGTCTGGGTATAAATATTATGCTTAGAGGAAACAAGCAAGAAAGAATTTATTGGCAAATATACGGCTGTTGAGGGAAATATTATGAGACTAAATATTTTTTAAAAATTCGAGATGGGGGATTTTTTTATTTTTCCTGATGTAGACTATATGGATTTCATTGAAAAACATCAAATAATAAAAAAAATAATGAGCCACAATTTAACAATAGAGACCATTACTTGTTTTAAAGAATGACAAGTATGGATATCATGCATTGAAAGAAACCTCATTAATATTTTGTCAAATTTACTGTTTGCAGTATTTTTTTTAAATTAAATAGTTAAATTTTGTTAACTGACTCTTAAGTCTATATTATCACACTGCATTGAACAAATAGTATGCTTTTTTATCACTTCTTAGACCTCAATACCCATTTTCACCTGCGCGGGGTAAAATGGGTATAGAAAACATATAGTCATAAACACTCAAAAACAAATTTGTATCAAATTATGTGTGAAAATCATTTAATTCTACTCTCAACATATGTAATGTATACATAAAACAAAAAAAAAAAACAAAAAAAAAATTAGAAACAAAATATTTTGACAAAAATATTTGAGTCAAAATCCAAAAGTAGGCTATTTTATACCCATTTTACCCCACCTGACCCTAGTTTTTGCAGATTTGAAACTGAACTGTACTAAATTTTGAGAGTACTGAAATATTATCATATTTAAACTAAATATGCGTTGTTTTAATGCATAAACTGTTAAAGCGCGTCTGTTCTAATTTATAATTAATAGCTCAAAATTCTAATTAAAAAATTTTACAATCCTATTTTGAATATAAGCTCAGTATTTTTAACATTTTTGGTCCAATCGTCTGCCTGGTTTTCGCAATGACTAATTGGAATAGGACCCTACACGTTGGTTTTTTGTTTCTACTAATGGCTTTTATCGCAACCATACTTTGATTTTAAGCCGTCAAACTTCAAAGGAATGCTAGGGCTTGGATGCTGAATGTATAAACTGGTTGCTGGATGTTTTGTGCTGGATACTGTTATAAATAATTCGATTCCGAGGCACATACATGGACACCTGTATTATAAGCATAGAAAAATTTAAATCAAAGGAAGGACGTTATTCAACGGTCAAGCAAAAACAATAAGCAATTCTTGATTGCTAAAAATATATTAGGAAGAAATTGTGTTTCTTTAACAAATAACTAAAACATTATTCAAAACAATTAAAGTAACTTTTCGAAATAATTTTTCATCATGCAAAATAACATGAAGTAGCAAGAAATGAAGTACAACAAATAAAACACTAATCATCACGTATTACTAAATCAACAGCAACGAAATCTCTTTCAGTAAAGTAACGAAATTCCCGAACGGTATTGATAATCCAAATTTCTCAATTGCAGCAAACAAACGGTTAAATAGCCGTTATTGCCAAAGGGCGTGAGGCTGAAAGGATGTTTCAATTCTTCGGTTCTGTTTCATTATCATTGAAACCGAAAGTATTTCATTTCAACGAGACGCACATAAACTTTGCAATTACGCTAAACAATAAATTAGAAACTTGTACTAAGGAGCTAAAATCGATACTTTGGCTCAATTCCCTCAAGAACACGCTGCAATGAATATTGAAAATATTCTGAATAGGAAGACGTGTTTAGGTTAATGTGAATCCTCTAATTTGTTGTTTCCTTTCATTTATGAGGTAAGGATATATAAATTGTTGACTTATTAAAAAATGGGGCAGTTCAAATTTCCTTGATACATATTCTCTTTACATTCCATGTATTTAAAGAAATATTTTGAGTATTTTTTCTTATTTATAATAGTTGAGCTAAAAGAAAAAGGTTGGAACTTTCTCTTGGTAATGCAACTAAAAGCGAATAAAAATGCCATATTTTGGCGTAGATGAATTTTATGAGCATATAAGCAAAGGGTTTGAAAATAATAATAAAGAAATTCAAAAGAACTTTACCATTAAAAATGGAGTCAATGTAATTAAATTCAGCTCTAGTTTTTAGAAAAATATAGAACAAAAGCACTTGTAGTCAGCCTTTGAAGAATTCTATTGCTAATGATTGCGTAACTACAACTTTCCGCAAAAATTAAATCACCAAAACATTGCAAAATTTTAGGCTATTTTGGTAATAATAATATTTTTTGATAGAATTTCTCTTTACTTTTTGAGAAATAACAGCATTTTAAAAAATAGTAAAATAACATAAAATTATTTTTAATAATATAAGAAGCTCCAATGAAAATCGTTTTAAGGTCAGTGCTCAATCATTTGTGGTCATTGGAGTCAGGCACTTTCATTTTAATAATTCTTTTTTTTTTTTTGAAAAATCAGTCAGTGAAATGTAATAGTAGAACTGCTTACGGGAGCTAATTGTCGTTATATTTTAATATTTGTATTAATTACTATTCAATCAACATTATTAAAAATGCATATTAACAACGTTTACTGATGGATGCATCAGTCAAACATAATAATATCAGTAGTTAACCTACAGTGTGTGATCAAATTATTAAGGACACTTCTCAAATTCTCTTATTTTAAATTTTAGGCTCACTTTTTGAAGAAATAAACCACGAACCACAATTTTTTTTTTAAATTCTGAATTGCTGCTGGTATTATTATTATTGTTTATTAGAAGTTGCAACACTGCATCATTTTACAAATATTCGAGGTTATTGCAGATTTAGTTTCTAATGAGAAAAAAACTGCTGTGTTGTCGTGAGGTGATATTAAGTATTCTAGAATTATTTCTTCGAACGTTTTGGTGTTTGCTATAGTTAATACGTAATTAACACTTATTAATAAAGCAATGCTACTACAGTTTGCGGTTAAATTTTCAAAATTTGATTTATGTAGTTGCTTGATATTGTCAAGGCGGTTTTTTTAAGAATGGACAAGGATTCAAACATGTCTCGTAGAAAGTGTAGGGAAATAAATACAAGCATTGCTACTTCCCTCCACACATACCCAGAGAGCTATTGCAACCATAACAGGTGTTTTTAGATCAATAGTTGGTTATATCGAAATTAAAGTTATCCAAAACACACGTCAGGGAAAGTGGATCACTGGTGTGACAGAAAGCACATCAAGAATGCTCGTACCGGCCCCAGATAATGATATTTCTCTCAAAATACGCAAAAGGAGTGTAGTCGATCTTACTTATAAATGAACAGGGCATTTAATTTTCCACCAGAGGACTGTGCGGAGGTGATTGGTTGAAGAGTAAAACAAAACTAAGCCCCACCGAGGCTGAGAAGAAACTTATACAGGGAAGGTAGTCCGTTTTACTCATGAATGAATAGGGCATTGAAGTTTCCACCAGGAAAAAAAAAAAAAAACACGCCGCACCGAGGCTGAGAAAAAGCTTATACAGTAAGAATTACAAAAAAAAAGAAAAAAAAAAGTGTTGATTACTGAAAGTGTCTCGTACTATTTGCAAGAAATGCTATTAAAACATGTTATTATTTTGATTACTTTAATGTTTTATAGGCATGCTTGTCCGACGTCTCCACTTTTAGCATTCTGGTCTAAAAAAGTTTCTTTTACCAGTACCTCCCAGGCGGCAAGCGACGCCACCTGGGGGAGCTATTCCATCAAGAATGTTTTTAGAGAGTGTTAAATATCCAAAAAGGCACATATCCCTGATTCTATGACCGGTACAAGGAGCAATGATGCGTTTTCTGTTACATTTGTCTACGTGATCTGCCTTCAGTGACTTAATTAGGTCAACTAGAAGCTTTTGATGCGTGCAACTACTGACTTAGAAACACCTGTTAAATTTGCAATAGCTTTCTAGAAATGTAAGGAGGGGAGTAGTAGTGCTTTTATTTCGCTACATTTTCTAGGGGACGTGTCTGAAGACTTGTTCATTCTTAAAAAACAATTTTGACAATATTAAACAATAATATAAATCAAATATTGAAATTATTCGCAAAATGTAGCAATATTGCTTTATTTATAAGTGTTACTTACGTATTAACAATAGCACACACCAAAATTTTAGAAGAAACAGTTCTAGAATACTTTATATAACCTCACGAAAACAGCAGTTTTTTCATACCAGAGACTAATACTGGAATAACCTCAAATATTTGTAAATTGACGCAGTCTGGTATTGTTGCCACTTCTAAAAACAATAATAATGATTCCAGCTGCTTTGCAGAATAAAAAACAATGTAGTTTAGAGTTTATTTCTTTAAAAAAATGAGTGTCAACATGAAACTACGAGAATTTGAGTACTGTCAATAATAATTCGGCCATCCACTGTACCATGGCTGACTGCTGATAATAGCATTTTTTTTAGACGAATTTTAGTTTAAAATATAAATTATTGAGTATTTTGTCAGTTGCACAGAGGAAAAATAATCAAAATTTTCTGCTTGTTCAACAAAATAGTGTTTTTCTTTTTTTGAGCAATCACGATTGCTTATTGCTTTCATTTGACTGTTTTTGATGTCCTATCATTTTATTTTCCCACCGCCACCCTCCGCACCATCACCGTGGACAGGCGGGCTCCTCACGATGCTGCTCCCATAGCGAAAGCCGTCTCCAGGTTGCATCCATGTCCTACACACACGCGCATACATACAAAACTACACACACACACGCGCACATACACACAAACACATACACATACACACATACACCTATACACACATACACCTACACACACATACACCTACACACACAAACACACACACACAAACACACACGCATACATACACACAACTACCCACACATTCATGCGGGCACACAGACACAAACACATATGCCCACATACGCATACGTACACACACATACACATACCCCCCCACACACACATACACATACCCCCTACACTTATGCCAGCACATAGACAGAAACACACATACCCCGTACACACAAACACACTTGCCTACATACACACACTCGTGATTGCGAAAAACATAATTTGAATTCAAGATGTCAAAATTCAAATTATTTTTTTTTTTTTTTTTTTAACACTAACACATTATAATATTCTCCATACATTCCATTAAAAATATTAGAGCCACCAAAAAAATCTTTTTAAATATGTTTATGCGTTGATATTAAATTTTACAAATCTTCGCTTGTGTGTAAATTTTTGCATGCTCTTCTAAACTTTCACAAAGAGACATATGTTTCAAATCCTCTTTGGTTATTAAAACGGATAGGAGCACAACGAAAAAGCACAACAAAAGCTGATTTAAAAATTTTGAGATCAAAAGTTTTCCTTTATTTCCGTAAAAAATAACAATGAGATGAATTCTTTAATATCTTTTATAATTAGAAAAAATGTTTGTATAGAATTTTCTCTACAATACAAATCTGAAAGTAAATTGGTTTATTTTAGCACGTAATAAAATTGAACTCGCTGCAGGTATGATCAGTTTTGGACATGTATTTGGTAAGGATAGAAAGATGATAAAATGACACTAAGGGCAGTATTTCTAATATTTTAGAAACTAGATTTTTTTAAGTAATTTTTTTTATCTTTGGATATTTTATTCCATAAGTGTAATCACACACATAGCTCATTAGAAATTTTTTGAGTATTTTTCAATTTTTCAATATTTGAGCATTTTCAGTATATTGTTTTCGATTTTAGGTAGTAAACTTAATGGAGGATTAATTAACTCATGACGCAAAATAAGGGGAAAAGTAAGAAAAAATGTATTCATAAAAGTTGTCATATTAAAAATTTAACCATTAGTATCTCTGAAATAATTGAAGATGTTTTGTGAACTTTTGCAGTTTAACCAATGCAGATATCCTGCCTTTCTAAGAAAAATGCCAAACTGCATCCTTGCAAAAAGTTAAAAATTCAAAAGTATGGAGTGCAAAATAACAGCTTTGTTGAGAACGCCTCACAAATTTAATTTCAAAGTTTAATAAAATTCAACTAACTAATTATTTTTCTCACTTGTTTGAGACGAAATATCTAAGCTACTCCTGAAGCTGCAACAAAAATAAAAATCCATTTTAAAAGGCAACTTTATGATTTTTTTATTTTGACAAACTCGCTAAAAAAAGGAGATATGAAAAGGAAACCGGAAACACATACCTGAAATCCGTGATCGCGGCTGGAGTTTCCCTAATTCCGACCATATTTTGGTTGGCATCCTGGCAGAAACATATTTTTTCAATAATAATTAGGTAAAAAATTGGGTTTTGTTTAGAAAACAGATGGGGTAGAAACATGCATTGGTATCTTATGCTATGAATTAGTTCATAATTCAACTGATTAAAAACATTTACAGAAAATATTTTGTAAGAAAAGTTACGAGATACGAGAAATGCGAATCTTGCTGTCCGTCCATTTGTTTTCCTATTTTGAGGAAGAAGTGTGTGAACAATGGAATAACATGCAAGAAGTGAAGAAAAAAAGTCACAAAAAAAATTTTCATTTTAAAACAGGCAAAGAATGATATATATAATATTTTGTCTTGACTTTAAAAAAAAAATATATATATATATATATATATATATATATATATATATATATATATATATATATATATATATATATATATATATATATATATATATATATATATATATATATATATATATATATATATATATATATATATATATATATGTGTGTGTGTGTGTGTGTGTGTGTGCTTGTTCATCTTTCTTTCAAACTAATATGTTCTTTGGAAATTCAAATACGCGATGTTTGACGAAATATCTGGAAATACCTTAACTGAGAGAATCGGCAAGAAGTCAAGTCTAAAATAAAAAAAGAAAGTCACTAATAAGTGTCAAAAAAAGCAAAAAATAAAAATAAAAATAGAAATAAATAAAATAAAATTAAATTAAATTAAAATAAAATAAAAATTTAAATAAATGAATAAATAAATAAATAATTGAAAGAAAATCATGTTTTTAATGACAAAAGTTCGCCCAAATATTTTTTGACAGAAACGAGTGCATTAAACATGAACTTAAGAAAGGAAAGTTCAAAATTACAAGCAGTATAAGAAAAAAATGTTCCCTAAAATCAGTATTTTCTCTTTTAAAGAGCTGAAAGAAAACGTGTTACTAATAGAAATGTCAGGAATAAAATTCAAACGAAACTTAGTATTGTTTCGAATGAGCTTTTCAATGACTTTCCACAATAGCTGAGGCAATTCTAGTTAAAGTTTCTTTGGGAAGAATGCACTAGCTGAAACTTAAGTACGCAATAAAGAAATTGAAACAAGGTACGCACGCGTAATTAAATAACTTGTATTTTATTAATTATTTTTAATTACCAAATTGCGTGTAATTTAATTGGAAGTCTTTTTTTTATTTAATCTTTTTGCTGTCTTTATTCCACAGAATTCCCGCTGAAGAACATATTTTTAATTGAAAATTTTACGTTGATTATTTTTCTACAAATATATTCTTCTGGGAACGTTGCTTAGTGACAAAAATAAAATAAAATAAATAAATAAATAAATAAACTCAAAAAACCTAGAAACAATACTTATCTTTGAAGCATGTTTCTTAAGATAGCTATCATTTTAATTACTTTTTCTTTGCTTTAAAAGTTCGCTTGAGGTTAAAGTTTGAAATTGTTATTTTTTATGAATCTGTTATAACCGCTTTTTACGTACGTTGGAATATAATTTATTTAAAAAATACTTTTGCTTAAAACATTCTTATAAGTGAAGTAAATATCATAAAAAAACAAATCAGTTTGAATTTCGAAATCTTGAACTTAAATTATGTTTTTCACAATCGAAAATTGCGATAGGATCCTAATCCTCAGCTTTCTTGTTTTTACCAATGACTTTTAATACATCAGAAAAGTATTTGTAATAGAGTGTATAGAAGCTTAGAAACCAAAATTAAAATGTTATGTTAGTTGCCTTTAAATATCTTGCAAATTGTTACTGCGCAAAATAACAATTCTGCGCAATACAAAGGCAGAAAAGCTTCTATGCCAGCATGTCACTTAAAACATGTTTGATTCAAGTATGAATGCACAAAATAAATTGTAAAACGACAATAATTAACTGGAGCAAAAGACATTACAATTTTTGTAAATTAACAAGAAGATTATTACAAGAAATAAGCTGCAAAAATATAACCTCACATGCAGATGAATCAAACAAGCACGATGCCTTTTTTGCGTCACAGTAAGTTTTCAAGCTTCCTTGCAAATGACAATATTGTACATAGAACCAAGGAAATTATAAGAACTTGGAAAACCATGAATGTAGATTTACTCGTCCACTTTCCCATAAACTTAAAAAAAAAATCGAATACCTTTTTCAATGAAAAATAGGTAAGCTTATGGGCGAAAAGACAGATGATAACAGCAAAGAAATGGAACAAAAAGTAGTTTTAATAACAAAAATAGAGGGAAACCAAACAGCAAGTGTGAGGAGTTATAAACCTTCAAAGAACAAATAGAAACGCAAATCACGTTCCATTTTTTTTTTTTTTCAAATGTACAGAACGTAAGCTCGAAAGTATAAATTGGCGGAAAGGCATCAAGCCAATTCAGCTAAAACAGAGTGTTAATGTTTCAATAGCAATAAATCCCGCAGAAAGGAAGAAGAAGAAAAAAAAACATAGTGTAGGAGAACTTATTACCTGGCCAAGTTTGCAATGGAATTTGCAAGCGCCCACTTAAGAAGATTATATTTGAATGAGGGAGAAAATGAAATATTTTATCCGTGTGTTTCTTG
The DNA here is from genome assembly GCF_026930045.1 of Uloborus diversus. NCBI lineage: Eukaryota > Metazoa > Arthropoda > Arachnida > Araneae > Uloboridae > Uloborus > Uloborus diversus. The sequence continues at coordinate 73,385,092 of NC_072731.1, read as the reverse complement.
TGTTTCAATGTGACTTGGCTTAATTCAGCGGCTAACACATATCTGCAACAAGAAACTGGCATCCCTGCAGAGTAATAGGTGCATGCGTTTCCGCCTGTAAACCGGATGTTTACCTTTCTATCTCATCGGTGGTCAAACAGTAGGAAAACGAACAAAGTCAATTTTAGAAGAAAAACACAGGCATCAAAATAACAGATAAAAGGAATTACGCAAGAGAGAAATATGCCAATTACACAACTGCACACCATACAAGTTCAAAACAAAATCATGCCATGAAATGAAAATTATAAGAAAATGAAATGAATGTGGATAAAAATGAATTAACAACATGGATTGGAAAAAAATAATAGTGAAAGAGAAAAAAACAAATGACTGACAAATTCGGGCAAGCTTGGATAATTTTGTAAGAACGGAAATTAAAGAAATGTTTAGAAGTTGTTGTTTTTTCACGTATTTTTTAAGCTCTTTGTAGTGAAATTTGAAAGCACGTCTTGTTTGCTCGATATAGGAACGACGACAACAACAGTCACAGTTAACTTTTATAAATTCTGCTACTTTTAAGCAGATAAGATATAATATCGCTTGCAGTCCGCGTAATAGCTCAAAAAAAGTGGCCAGAAATCAAATTTTCCAATGTAAGAATACAAAACATAAAACATTTTTTTTTTGCTGAAAAATAATGCAGTATAATAATGAGAAAAAATATTTTGATTTAATTTTCGCACGTTTATGCAAAAAAGAAAAACCAAAATAAAGAACAATGTCAGGTAAGCGCGTTCGAATGAAGTCTTACTATCCATACCTCATTGCCAGACCGATGTTAGTTCAAAAATTGCGATTTTCCGTTTATTAGTGCATTGTATTTAAAAGTATTCAGCATCAAGCCAAGTGTACAGAATTCTTCGAAAAAAAAAATCCTTTTCAATTTTTTACTAGGATTAAAAGACCGCACATCCCATCCTTTGCACGCGCCAGAAAAAAGTTTTTCCTCTCTCCTGTAAAATTATCATAATGTGATTTACGTCCTTCTGGCTCTCAGGTACAGATACGTGAAGCGTAACAGAACTCGGAACCAATAGAAATCCACCGATTTATTTAAAAAAAAAACATTACTTCGAGGTCACATTTGTTGTCGAAGGTTGTCTGTCTGCTATACACTGAATGTGAATATATTAGCTTCAATTTTAATAAAATTCTAGCTAACAAATATGATTTTAGCTTATAACTGTTCAACGTACGTGCCACTTTGACATGTAAAGAACAAAAAAAAGTGAGGGGGGGGAGGGGGTCGAGAATGAAAATGAGAAAGAAAAATAATCGAGTTCACATGCTTGCTAATAACGTATTGGAAAGTTAAAAATCGAATCACTTTTGATTCCTGTGTTAGTTACTTGCTGAAAGAATGTAGGATATTTTTTTTGCGGTTTGTGTGTGTGTGTGTTTGTAGGAAACTTGACAGTTGAATTTTCTTTTCACTTTACTTGATGAAGAATAACTCTGCAATGCGCAAAATAGCGATAAAATATATACGTTTTGGTTTGTGTTAAAAAGTGACGTAAATCAACTATTAGTTCTGAAAAAAATCATTTTACATTCACTTGAAAATACGCTCCGCGTTCTAGAATCGCTTTACAACCTAAAGATGTAAAAAACGCGCTGAGAAATAAAAGGTATGCTCATTTTATTTTCCAAGTCATCAAAATATTATGTTCTAGCAAACTTGTTCTTCTAACGTCGATGACATAATTCAGCAACAGGAATTTATAAAAAATTCAGTTGTTCCAGTCAGCGCTCTTATGCATAGTTTGCATCGAAAAAATAGTAAGACCCATTTTTTTAATTAATTTTTTTATGTTTTGATTTTTTCAAACAACTACCCATCTAAAATTAATAAAAAAATTCATTAAGCATAACGTTTGATAAAGTAAACATAAGCAAAGTCAAAAAAGCACAAATATTTGCAGAATTACTGCAAATTTGTGCTTTTTTGACGTTGTTATGTTTACTTTACTGTTCAGCACAAAGATATTTATTTATCTTATAACGTTTGGTTTTTTAATGCACAAAGTTTTATGCTCTTATATATGTTTGTCATCTATATATATAAAAATGAATGTTTGTCTGTATGTCATCCATGAACTCAAAAACTACCCGGCAGATTTGGCTGAAACTTTCACCGTTTGTTATTTTTGGTATTGAGAATGTTTATAGACCAGTTCGAAAAAAATCCGATTGATAGTTCCTTTTTTATTCCAATTTAAGTCACAATCCATTTGATAAATACGAATAAAATTATCGGCTGCAGAAATTAATTCGCGTAAAAGATCTCATTGATAAGAAGTTAGCTGTTGCCATTTTTCTTGAGTTTGAACAGATAAATTCTTTCTTTATTGTTTTATGGCTTTTCATGCAACGGGGGGATTTAAAACTTTTTCTATTTGATATTTTTAGCGATTGATTGATCTTGCAAACTGCGTGAGTACAAAATTTGAGTATAGTCACGACTTCACTTGATACCTGGACCGATTATTATGAAAATTGCTATATATATGTATTTTTCCACGGAGAAGGTGCATAATATGCTCATTGAAGCCATTCGCCACCAGGTGGCACTGCAGAGTAGCAACTTCTGCCCCGTTCAATCGATTGTCATGAAAATCAGTATAATGATGTATTTTTTTGTTGGCGTAGCAACGCGCGTCGGGTACAGCTAGTCTTTTAATAAAATAAAAACGATTCAACGATTAATTAATGAGGAATTTCACAGGTAAACTGACTGACATTTTTTAAGCGAAACAATACATATTTTGTAACTTACAGATCAATAAATGCTACACTTTTCTCTACCGGCAATCCCGTAAAAAAAACCTATCGTTGCCAATCGGCAAAGATATTATAACGGTTTTTTATTTTGAAATTTTTCAAAAATGTATTTATTTATTTTTGACATTTGATATCATGCCTATATGAATGTATATAAATTGCTATAAAGTGCGAGGTTATTCCATTTAGTAAATTAATAGCTATCCAATACATTTAATACAACACTACGCGCACACCACATGTTTGGAAAATATCTGTACGGGTTTACTAATGAAAGCAAAGTATGCGTACCGAAAGTTTCAAATTATTGGGACTTCAAATTGGATTTTAAAATATGAAGTGTTTTCGCGTGCAAGGAAGGAATTAAACAAGCTTCAAAATGCATTTTAATGGAATACTACAGGGAATGACGTAATGTCCTACTTTGTACTTTGCAAACTTGGGGCAAAATTCCAATACATTTCCTATGTTTACCCTCTTAACGAATGCTTTACATTGCAGTGTTAAAAGATATCGGTGAACAGCGCAGATTTTCATGCTTGTGTTGATCCATGGAACTTTGAGGGCTTATTTTCGTTTGGATGCGTCTTTACTGATTTATTTAAATTAACGTTATTTAAATAGATATAATAAATGCTTAGTGTGTTGTTTGCTTACGTTGTTTAAGGTATTAAAATAATTCAAATTAAAAGGCATGCAGGAATATTTGTTTATGGTGTTCAGGAAAGCCCTTTCATGCATGAAGAAATTAAAAATACATATTGGAGCCATCGTGCAAGAAATAAATAGATTTTTGTTTAAAAATTTTTGAAATTTAATTCGCCCATTAAATGAAAAAATAATTAATAATACTCCATTAACTGCTTCATAAAATCACCATGCTTAAAATTTCCTAAGTACATTAACATTAGAAAATTCATTTAAAAAACTCCGCCTAAACGTGCACCGGTTTACCCGCTTTTTTATAATATAAATTAGTACGATATTTAGTATCTTATAGCTTGATTTAAAAAAAAGAAATGCAGTGTTTTTATTTAAAAATTTAACAAATATCATAATTATTTAGTTCTTCAATTTCAGATTTTAACAGTAACATCAAAAGTGTAGCAAACATTAATGAATATCAATTATATTCGCTCTCTTTTACGAAACAAATAAGCTGTAAATATTATTTAAGGATTAAAATGGTGTATTAGTTTGATAAGCATTTTTACTATCAAAATCTTACACATCTGAAAACCAAGTGTTTTAAATTATGAAACTTACAGAATTTTTTAGTGCAAGTAACGAAAAATAACTCTCGGCTTGATTAGAAAGTAGCAATTTAATAAAGTGAATGTCCTAACAATAAAAGTAGTTTCAACTTTGATTAAGTTTCTTTCCTCATGTAAGGGAAAACTTTTATCAAAATATGAGCAGTAATTATCATTATTTTTTATAGGATGTCACGAAAACTTGGAAAATGAGGTTAGGTTTAATCAAAGCTCTTGTAGAAAACTTTTAATGACTTGTTTAAATGATATACAAATTAGTCGTTAAATCTTGAAATTAATGTATCCTCGAAGTTTTGAGGGAATGTAAATTGACTTAGGTAGAAAAATTTAGATTGGATTAAAAGATTATAAAATCAATCAATAGGAATTTATTAATAAAATACCTTCCTTCCCATGGTGTAACTTTTGTGCAATAAAAAACCTATATGAGGCGAAATACTCATTGCATGCTTTCTTGTTGCCACAGTTTACTTCTTTATTGCACTTATAAGCAACACAATAAATACAAAATGAAAATTAGTGATACTTATTAACTTGCAAATCACAATATTTTATAGGTAAATTTCGGGAAGACGCCGTATTTTTTAGTTTTCTTTCATAATAGCAGAACACGCTTGCGATGCCCGTGCTAAGAGTTTAAAGGAAGTCTCCTGAAAGAATAAAAATCTCCCACCCCTCCTTCTGAAGTAAAATGATCATTTTTCTTTAACTAAAATGCAGATGCAGCTTTTGGGAAAAGCATATAAAAATTGCTTGGGAATTATAAACAATTCGGCAACACATTAAAAGTCTGAAATACAGCAAAACGAAAAAAAAAAAAATCACCTGACATATGCATAATTAATTTAATCCAAACTAATAAGAGTAAAACATTCATAAGCAATAATGACAATTTTCCCCAAAGTGTTTTTAAAAGCAAAGTAAGAAAATATGCGAAAAGCTATTTCGATTGAGAAAAAGAAAAAAAATCTCTTGGGATGTTCGAAAATCGTCGTCAGTTAAAAAAATAAATAAATAAAAAGTCGTATATTTTATCCGGTTAAAATGCGCAATAAACAAATCCCAAACCCCGAATGAATCTCTGTGAACATGACATCACTGAATGAAATTTCTGAAGCTGATCATTTTGCAATAATGTAATATAGTTTCGGATCGAGCCAAGCTTTTGAAAATTGGCTCAATTAGAACTGTTTATATCTCTTGTCTTAATTAATTTAGATAAATGGAACAAACATCTTCTTGTTCAGAAAAAAAAAATTTTCAACAACACTTATGTTTGAGGGTGGGGGAATTTTTTTTTACCTCAGAATTAGCAAAATATGTGAAATTTTACTTAACAACTTAATTAGAAATGCTAATTCTAAAATTAGAAGCCCGTTTTCGAGATGTAGACCCCCGGGGTACGTTCAAATTTTGTACCAAGTTTCAGAACTGTAGGTCATATACAGTGGTTCCCAAAAGTGTTCGTACACTTTGAAATTTTTTAGTAAAACCAAAATAACGCAAAACTAAATTCGAATATGAAGTCTAATATTTTTTCACATCATTCCTATGTCATTCTAAAAACAACCCAGTACTTTTTTGAAAATATTGACGGATCTTCTTTTTGAAATGGGTCAAAAAACGAAGAGATAGAGAAATAACACGCCACAAAAGTCATCATACACTCAAATATTTTCGAATAAATTCATGATTAAAATTATCATATGCCGTTTATTTAATATTTTTGCATTGTGTTGACCCTTTAAAGTCATTTGGCTTTAATTTTTTGTTTATTTATTCCTTAATATTGTGCTTATTACTTTAAAATGACTGGTAATCGTAAAAAACACAAACACCATTCGAAATTTGATTTTTTTCCTCACTGTAGCGTTAAATTGGTTTAAAATGTCCCAGAATTAGATAATTTATACCATTCCATAGTAAAGTGCTAGATAAAATCCTTTAAAGGAAAGAATCGGACCGAAAACAAGGTAAGAAAAGGTCAACTGGAATAGTTAACAAAGCGTGATCGGAGATTTTAAGTTAAAAAAATTATGAAAAATACACATTTGAGAGATGTAAATGTTTTTGCAGAGTGAAATGAAAAATTTTACATTTAATTTTCACCTAAAATTGATCACCAAGTTCTCTGATTAGCTGAACTAAATGGGACTTCTTCCCGCAGAAATTTTCTTGGTCGTGCGAAAAACAGAAAGATTACGCTTTTCGTCGTAAAATCAATGATAAGTAAGCTCAAAACGTTTTACAATTACGTCTTACTTGCAGATAAAAATGAATTTAACATTTTTGGTTAAATTGTTGTATAATTGTAAGTAGAAGAAAAAATTTGGAACTTAATCTTAAGAACTTAGTTGGATCATTTAATCAGGACGGTGGAGGTGTTATAGTGTGAGGGCGCATATCAGCATCAGGACTTAGTAGTTTGGATTTTTTGATGAAATAATGAATCATGCCGTTCCTTTAAATATTTTAAAACCCAATTTTGAACTCTTAGCCAAAAATTTGGTTATTGGAAACAACTTTGTTTTTTTTTTTAATCAAAATAACGATAAAAAGCACACGGTTTTCAACATTTGCGTCAAGTGCCTCGAAAATTGTCCGAAAAGTTAGAAAATACCCCCTCAATTTCCAGATTTGAACTTAATGCAACATATTTAGAGGTATCTCGTGGCTAGATTACGAAAATACGGCTTTGAAACGAAAATAGAGCTAGAAACAGCAAGACTCAAAGTGTGGTTGAACGCTTACTCAGAAACTACGCAAAAAAAAGAAAGAAAAAAGAATGAAATTTATTCCCAGGCTTTTAAAAGCTGTTGATATTGCATGATATTCTACTAAATAATAACTTAAAATATATCTATAGATTATTCAATAAAAAATAGATATATTTTAAAGTGTACGAAGACTTTTGTGAGATAAAATTTCCTGCAGATTTTGGTTTTTTATTTTTCAAAGAATAAGTTTTAATATTTTTTTAAAAACTTTTCATGTAGTTTTGTTAAAAATTGATCATAGATCTTATAATTAAATTCCCATTCCGAAATATTAATTCTAACCAATAGATAGGGGCCAATTTCACTGAAAGTCGTAGGTGTACGAACACTTTTGGGAGCCACTGTAGATAAAATGCCACCGTTAATCGACTGTTTTATCGACAAGTATAAGCTTTTGTGGGTAGCAAAATAACATACATTTTTCACCTTAAATGACCACTTTTTACCTAAACAAGTTGATAGTTTGTAAACGTTTACATTTCGGCATGCATCTTACCCCAATCTTACAGAAAGATGTCCGATACTTTTTGGTAAGGTACCGTACGGAAAATTATTGCAGTGTTATTAAATTTATTCCGATTTATTAAATAAAATACATTAATGAACTATTACATGTACAACCAAATACCATTTCGTTTTAATTATTTTTTAACAATCTATCTTCCCTTCACGTAATATTTTCGCCTTCCCACAGACTGAACATTTGTTTTCAAGTTTAGAACAATTATCAAAGCCAATTAATGGATACAGTGTAATATAACTTCGATTTAACGATACCCGACTAAACTACTTCCTCAATTTAACGATAGCGCTGATTTTACGATAACTTTTTGCAGTCCCTTCACTGCAGTTAAATGGAGGTTATACTCCCAGGGACTTTGTAAAAGGATCATTTTCATCTCTAGAACAAGCTTTTTTGCTCTTATATGGGGAATGAGCCCCGTGTTACGGCATTTAGTGCAATACGGTTCCTTACACAACCTGCCTTGCACTATTTTTTCATCATTTTCTTCCAAGCTTATTACAGCAAGCTCAGTTTTGAGGACATATAAAAAGAAGGAACATCACTACGGGAATAATATTGGAGAAATACTAGCAGAAAGTTTCATTAAATGTACAGATGGACAAAGTGGATATTATTGTATTTATCATTAGCCTTCATTCGTAAAGTAAACATGATCCTGTTTACAGTGCTATAAAAAGCTTGAAGCGTCGTTAACTTCAGGATTTAATTGATATTGCTTCATGTAGTGACCATTAACGATGGAGGAACATGGAAAAACCTGTCCACTAAGTTTTGTTATAAACATCATCCTTTTACGTTTAGAGAGGGACGAGATTTTTTTCGACAAAACATTCTAAGGGAGTATCAAAAGAATGATGAGAAATTAAATGAAGTATTAAATATTTTATCTGCTAATAAATTTAAATACAATTCTATATCAAAATCTATCAGAGTGCTACAGACACATAACGTTACCCCCCCCCCCCCTCCCGTTTTTTTTGGAAAGACCGGAAATATTGCCTATCCAGAAGAAAATAAATATGAAAATTTAACTGAAAAAAAAAAAAAAAAAAAACGTAGATTCAGAATAGCGTATTGTTTTAAGCAAAATTTTGCTTTGTTGATAATATTGCAGAAAACAGTCTCGATTACGTTTTAGCAGTTTTTATACTTATAAGTAGAAAAGAAGGAAAGACAAAACTAAAAAGTTAAATTTAAAACCCGAAATATAACGTTAAATTATCGGACAACCGGGTTGTTGTGATATGTGTGTGTGAACCGGGTTGTTGTTTCATTTGAAGACAATAAACAGAAACTAGCAGTGTAAAAGTTTCTATTTATGCACAATGCAATTTCCACTTTTATATAGTAGCGCATCATATTCTCTTGTGGCCAGAAAAAAAAGGAAAGAAAAAACCCCTCTGGTTGATAGTTGTAACGTTAAAGATTTTGGCAGTTGTAATTCATTTAAATCTATCTCGAAACATTTTAACAGTATCAAATAGCATGCAGCTTGCATCTATACTCTAGCATTTACAATTTCGTACTTGTACTGAAAAAAAAATAATAATAAGACCCTTAGAATCTATATTTTTCCAGAATTTTTTTAACCTTATTTGTAACAGATTATCGAAACACAAAATGTTCATTTTCGCCAGTTAATAATCATTTTTTAAGCCTTCGGTGTAAAATGACTCGTGAGCAAAAAGTGATTATGAAGATGGAATGCTTGATATTGAATTTTTCTTAAATTTCTCAACTACTCTAATTACATGATATGATAACTTTGATCTTATGACCGTTACTCAGAATTTGATACTTTTATAATGAGGTTGTTTCCATCAGTCAAAAGTACTACTTTTAGTCACTGAAGTTGATAGAAAGAGCAAAAGAAATAACACGGAGCGAAAAAATCTTTTATTTTCAAAAATTTAATTTTTAATTAATTTTTTTAACTGTCCGACTTTTTTTTTTAAAAAAGGCGTGGTCTTTATGACGTCACAAGTGATGAACTTCGGCACGTACTCCACTGGTGAGCTGAATGCTTACACTTGCTGTCTACCGAGTTTCCAGCTTATGATAATTCAGAAGATAATTAAATATTGCGCTCTATGTTTGCTATCAACCATATCGTTGCCAATACATGAGAGTCAAGATGCGGATTAAATATTAATAACCTATTTAAAAAATGGTCATCTCCTATGTTTTTAAGCATAATCTTTCAGATAAAAATACTTTTAAAATTTCGGAAACGGTCCGATTCGATCATTTGAAAGAAATTGAAATTATTATTGTCATTCTTTCCGGATCAACATTTGTTAAACTTACTGTTTTTTTTTTTTTAATTTTTTTTAAAAGTTAATACAGATGACAAACTATTTGAGTTTCATTTGCTTCAGATAAGGAGTTACATTTACTTATATACTTGTTTTTCGAATTTTAAGAAGTTGTATTCTTACCTTTCTTTAACCGAATCTTTCGAGAACCAATCAGTTTCAATCCGTTCTTATCGTTATTTGATTTTTATTTTATGTTTGCTCAAACGTTGACTTCGTTTTAATAAACCAGGAAAATCAAGTTGTCATAAGCATTCAATAATGAAATATTGCTCAAAATTAAATCAAAACATTCAGTAATCGAATTTTTTGATTTGTAATTTTTCTACCTGCTTTTAAAATGCGAGAAAAACACGGAAGATTATAATCTTCGCAAGAAAAGATAAATTTAAAAAATAACTTTCTGCTTTAAAACTATTTTTTGTCCAAAGTGAATAAAGCAAATAACAGAAAACCCGATGTGAAATGATCATTGATTTTACTTTTTCTGCTTTGGTACTCTACTTAAAACTTTGCTAATCAGATTAAAGTTTAAATTAATTTTTCGAAATACTTTCATTAGTGAGATGAAATTTTTGAAACTGCTTTGTTTTCTTTTAAGATTATACTATTTCCAATAACAAGATGTGTGAAAAATTCTATTCTGCTAAAACGTCTCACGTTATTTTTTTCTTATTAAGTTCTCTTTGATCAGTGTTTAGAATATAATCTTCTCTTTCTCTTTAGGTTGTGAATTTTAAGCGAAAAATTTTCGATTACCACTTAGAAATGATCTTTATGTGGTACACCAGCAACTTCGACACTGTTGAAAAATCAGGGAAATTTTAAGTAAATATTACTGTAACACGATGTATTTATAATACAAAGACAATTTCATAGTACACATTTCCGAAGTAGTTTAAATAAAAGGAGGGAACTATGTGTAAAAGATTATTTGTTGATTTTACCTGACTAATCATGAATGACTTGTGTTATAATAGAACACGCCTTAAACTTCACAAACGACTTGGTATGTATGTAAGTTCTGCAAATGATAGATTTTAGACACGAGGGACAACAGAAAGGAATGCAAAGCAGATGGATTTGAAAACAGGACGGGAGGAGTAAGACAAGAGAAAGACCCTAACTATCCCAGTTGTAGTAAGTTATTGCACTCTTCTCCCATGAGAGAAATGGACATCATTAAGCCCTTTTGATTGACATTGAACACACAAGATAAAAGTATAGGAATGAATTTTGCATCGGGCAGCTAAAGGACAGTATCTGAATAAACTTGTCTCCTTTTTGAGCACACTTATTTTGGACCGTTTCGAGAACACTTTTCAAAAAATTTTTTGATCACGTACACAGGTCCCCCTTCTTAGAACACTTTTTTGGGTCAGTTTAAAAAACACTTCTAGAAATACAGTTCGGAACATATATTTAGTTCAGCCCATTTTTTAGCGCACTTTTTAAGCACTTAAAGGATAGCATTAGAGACACGTTTTTGAACACTTACGCTAAAAATTTTGTGGCACACGTTTAGGCACAGTTTCTAGGATGCGTTTTAGAACAATTACTTTGCACTAATATCCTCTCAGAATGCCTACTACACCGGGGCGGATACAAGGGAAGGGTCATGGGGGTCATGACGTCCCCTGAACAGTCGACAATAGTATCCGTCCACATTGTGTTCAAACCTTTTATGCATAAAATGTAAACGGTTTCAGTAGTCTTTTCAATTCATTAATTTTTTCGAAAGTAAATATTTCAATTTGAATTACTACACCTCTTTACGTTGCTTATGAAATTAATTTATTCCGTTAATGCCATATCAGGTGCCTTATTCCAGGCCGCTTTGGTGCTTTTTATTGACACCCAAGCAGTTTCAGAAATTTTTTTCGAAATCAAAACCGTAGTTTCATTTGTGGGAGGGAGGCATTCTTCAGCCTGAGCCCCCCTAAAATAAAGATATTTTCAAAACAATTGAATAGCTTACAGCAGAATTGCACACAAACAACGTGTACTAATAAGAAAGTTGCAGGAAAATGTATTACACTATTACTTACCACAAAAACAGCATTTACATTAAAAATATTAATTTCCATATTTACGTTTTCAAAGCTGATCCTTTTTGTAAAAAGTAAACAAAATGTATAAACAAAGGCTTACCATAACTTTAATTCGTTGCTTCATAACTTTCATTTTCAAAAATTTTAATTTGTGTAGAACAAAATAAATAAGATTATTTGTTTGAATTAATGCTACTTAGCTATTCGGTACAATCTATTGCTTGGTTTCTGATCAGTAGTGTTTGATTAAACAGTGTAAATGCAGTGGAATTCTTTAACGACTAATCATTTCTTTGAAAGTTCACTACAGAGATCAGTGCTGGATCTGGGCTTGCTCCCGGGAGGCAATTTTTGGGGGACAACAAATTCACTCTATTTCCGTGGGGGGGGGGATTCGTTAAAACTCAATATTAAACTTGAAGGAAGATGGATAAGGGCAACAGTTTCAAAATTTTTCTCGACTCAGAAAATTTATAGATCCGGCACTGATAATTATCAATTAATTATTATTTTTAGGTCCTTGCACGAAAGAACAAACGTGTTCATGAAAAAAATAATAATAAAACACTTTACTTAGTCGTCAGTGACTGGCATACACTATCAATTTAGTAACCCTCTTTTTGCCATTAGTAGCCACTTCATCCAAAACATTTTATTTAGTTATTTTTTTAACGAAAACAAAAAATACTACATTGAAACATAAGCTGTGGAAGAAAATATTGATGATTGAGATCTAACTGTAATTCCATTCATTTGCCTTTTTACTATCCCCCCCCCCAAAGGTGTGTACAAACCTTTTGTATAAGCTTATAAGTTTAGTCTTGCTAGTTCTTGAGGGGTACGGTCAGGATAGTGAAATTAATAATGGATCTTGTCATTGATTGGCAGGCAACATATAATAATATGTGAGAACTTGGGATTGTTCTTACATCGCAAACTAATTGCTTCAAAATAGATATAATTTGTGTATGAAAAATCATTGGTGCAAACATAGTGTGGTCAGTTCGGTTTTAAAGACGTGACCGGTTGAGTATATTTTTTTAACGTCTAACATATGGCATTTAGTCGCCAGATGGCGAGTGCTTATTTTCAGGTTTAACTCAAGAAAATATCAAGTTCTATCATCATTGACTAATACAACTAAACTTAAAATATGCTTAGGATTTATAGTTTAAACTTACGTACATAATAACACTGAACTGAGTTTATCAAACATATCTAGTCATTAAACACAATATTTTTTAATTATCTTATTTAACTTTATACAGACACATTAAAAAATTACATAACAATGCTTGAAACTATCCTACTTTCTGCAACAAGATAAAAGATTACCTAAAAAATAAGAAAACTTTTTTTTACAAATATAAACTTCATTACTGGAACACAAGCAGTTTACACTTATGTCGTCGCCTCAGAGCAACAGTAAGATATCTAATCCCAGAAAAAACACTTAGTTGTCTTACTGTTGCTCTGAGGTGACGATATAAGTACTATTTTTTCTGTAACAATAATTTTTAAAGGAAGAGCCCGTACCCCTCTCCTCCTCTTTTTCTCTTCACATCATCAAAGATCGCAAAAACGTTTTAGACGTATCAGTTTTTAAAATTTTCTGGACCCCCCTTCTCCCAGAATTTCTTTCCTCTAACGTCACTAAAGATAGCTTAAAACTGTGTTAAAAAATCATTTTCAAAATATTGCGGTAAATATATTTCCATTGTCCTCCCACTCTTATGTTACCTCAGAAATATTTTTAACACATTAGCTTCAAAATATTTTTGGCTGAAATGATTTCCTGAACCCGAAACCCCATGTTCCTTATATATGCCCTATAAGTACAGTTTTAAAACTGCAGCAGGTCATCTTTTCTGACGAGTCCCGCTTCAATTTGTGGCACGATGATGGCCGAATTCGTTTCAGACGCTATGCCGGTGAACGGCACATTCTGGAGTGCATTATCGAACGACACAGTGGCCGAACACCCGGAGTAATGGTCTGGGGTGCCATAGCATATCATGGACAATCACAATTGCTACGACTTGTGGGAAATTTGAACAGTACCTGATACATAAACGAAGTTTTACAGACCCAAGCTATTCTTTTCCTGCAAGGATTGCCAGGGTTTGTATTTCAGCAGGATAATTCCCGTCCACATGTCGCCAGGACTGTAAAATCCTACCTTGATTCGCAGCAGGTACAGCTGCTTCCTTGGCCTGCATATCACCCGGATATGTCAACCCGATTGAACATGTGTGGGATTTCGTCTTGCGGCGTCTCGCTCATCATCCTCGCCCTGTTGTTTCGGCAGACCAACTTTGGTTGCGCATACAAACAATATGGAATATTCTTTCGCAAGCTGATATTCAAACATTGTTTCACTCCATGCCAAGTCGTGTAGCAACTCTTATTGCAACGCGTGGTGGCCACACAAAATACTAATTTCTATCTCTTTTCATTGTTGGTTTGGTTTGAAAATATAATCATTTATTTGTATCATTACCACTCAACTGTGTATTAACACTATGATGCTTCCTTCATGATGTTGCAATTTTCACAAACAGAAGTGTAGTTTTAACACTGCAACAGACAGCACGTTTAGGCTATTCAATCTTTTATCGTATTTTTTTTATTATAAATATTTTTGGTTTTGGTTTTCGTTACCATGTTGTACTTGTTTTATGAAAAAATCAAGGTTTTTTAAAAAAATATAATTTTTTGTATTCACATGTTTAACCGCAAATTTAAAAGCGGAGTTAAAATGAAGCAAAAACATTCAGAATTATTTTTTGAGCTAGCGGTTTTAACTATTTTGTGTCATGACCCCACTTTTTAGAATCCGAGACCCGAAGATGTACTGTACGTAAGTAAAACACACATTTAAATAAGGCACCACGTTTGCACTAATTGTTTTAATGATTTTTAGAAATTAGATTAAGATACTTAATAAAATCTTTAGCTAATATTTTGAACTCAGATTATTTATTCGACAATACTTGGCTGTGCATTGTGAAACTTAAATTTCACAAATGTATGAAATGCAACATATAATAAAATTAATTGTAAAATAAATAAGATACTAAATGGCAGGTAATATCTTTTTCTTCAAAAGTGAGCTAAAATTAATTGATATAAAACTTAAGCCAATATACTTTTTTACAAACATCATTACTCAGAAGAATCTTGGTCCCTGGACCTAGATTCGAATCTCATCCATGTTATTGTGGTAAATATATGTCATATTCTAGTTTAACCTTATCCAAGTCATATGACCTCCAACGATTCAGTCTTTTTCGTTCTGTTTAGCCAAACATTGATACACAACATGGTTGTTAACTTGGATCGTTTACAAGCAAAAATACTAATGTATCGAAAATTGCTAATCAGAAAAATATCACCTAAAATATTTGTAAAAACAAAAAGCTGAAGAGCATAAGAAATGCCTTTGGGTAGTAATCTAGAGATTAGGACGCAGCCCTTGTTTAAAACTCTAAATCTGAAGTTCTTAAAAAAAATCTAAAGTCTAAAGATTTGGACAGGAGGACTAAATTGACCGTCAAACATCAGAATTAGAATCATTACAAATTAATCTTAACGTACAGCCATTCAGATCATTTCAAAACTTACGATAAATTACTTAGTTTATTTAATGTAGATATTTGAAGCACAGCAAATGTATAAATGCAAAATTTCTCAATCTGTGAAGAATATTAATAAAGTAAGAAACGTACCTTCTAAATATTTAAAAGCAAGACGAAAATGATAACGAATGATCCGCACTGTTTACAAAGAAGTCAAAATTCTTTTTTTGCGATCAATCCGATTTAATTACACTTTGGGATAAGTTAAAAGCTCGAGTGATTGTAAAAATACAGCAAAAATTGCTGTAAAAAGTGCAGCATTTATTTCAGGGTATTCATACAGTATATCATACACCTAACAACTTCATATCTAGCCATCATCGTTGTTGCAAAGAAAGCTGTGATTTCACAAGCACTCTCAAATATGCACACAATGTGTTCTCAAGTATATTTCCAAGCTTCGATTGTTTTGAGATTCTCAGCAAAAGACATTCGGTGCACTTTCGGAACGTTTTTTTCATAACGAAACAGATTGGTAAAACATTTCAGCGTACTTTCTTCGTTACAGAATGCATTCGAAATACATTTTAGTACATATTCAGACCAGCTGGAAAACTTACAGTGTTCCAAATGTGTGCCGATTATTAGCAGTGTAGGGAAATATCGAAGCTAGAGAATTTTATCGTGCTTTTTTTTCATTAGAAAACAAATGAGAAAGCCTGAACAATAAAACTAACGTGCAATAGATGACACATGTGGAAAAAAAAATCAGTTACTGCTCTTTACCTGACCGCGGTAGAATTTCAAAGGAATTCTATGTTCGAACTAAGGGGCTTAGTTGTTTAAATCTTATTAGGTTTTGGTCAAAAATGATCGCTCGTTGAAGGATTTGAAAAGCAACTTCCCAGAAAGTTGGATCTTTAAATTGTTATTTCAGCCTACTCATACTGGAAAGTGTTTTAGAGTGACAAAAAAATATCAGTTAAGGCCCCCCTTCCCATTTTTTATGATTTTAGACTTGTCAGCAAATAATTCAAAGCTACATTAATTGAATACAATTAAGAAAATTAATTTACTTATGTATTTTATCGCCTTTTCTTTTAATATAACTTAATTATACACTTTTTAACTTTTTTGGTTAAGACGTCACTCTAGTTACGACGACAGTCGGTGAATACCCTCAAGGGTGGCATGATAATAAGGAGGTTTGACTCTCTATATACATATATTTATTAGTATTGATAGAGGGACATAAACTACAGTACTGCTCGTACAGTATGCAGTAATAATGACGCAGTACACTATTTTTATAACTGAACTGCACAGACATAACAATTATAATTGTGAAATATTTTGATAATTACCAGGGCTCTATCGTTGATTATATCAAGGTTAGATTTCTGATAGTGTATGCACTTCTGGCAGCTAGTCAAGAAGAGGAATAAGAGAGAGTGTTCACAGTCCAATTGTACTTCTGTTTTTTGTAGACATTTTGTAGACTTCATGTTTAGTCAACAGTGCAGTATTGCTAGTAACAAAGCCAACAAAATGCTTGGGTTTATCAATAGATCTATTTCAAACAAATCTAAGAAAGTTCTTCTGCCTTTATATAGGAGTTTATTAAGACCTCATTTGGAGTATGCTGTTCAGTTTTGGTCGCCTTATCTGAAGAAAGATATTTTTGTATTGGAAAGGGTTCAAAGAAGGGTAACTAAATTAGTAAGGGGACTCTCAGATTTAGATTATGATACCAGACTTAATAGGCTTAACATGTATAGCCTGGAGCAAAGGAGAGTCAGAGGGGACATGATTCAGTTATTTAAATTTATCAAAATGAAAGATGTAAATGAATTAAATTTTTGCGGAGAAAGCAGGACAAGGGGTCATTGTTTTAAGCTATTTAAATCTCAGGCTAACTTGGAAATCAGGAAAAACTACTACTTTAGCAGGGTCGTGGACACTTGGAATAGCTTACCGGAAGAGGTGGTAATGAGCAAGGGAGTAAATAGCTTTAAGAGGGCCATTGATCTTCATTGGGGACTAATTAATTGACTAGGACCAGCCTAGCTAGGTCCAGAGCCTGTTGCTGGTCGTCACATTTGTATTTGTATTATATTCTTATTTATCATGAAGAGCGTTAGTTTTGGCTGCCGTAGCTTTTTCAGGAGGAAAATAGCCAATCTGCAGTAGCCAGTCAGAATGCCGATCTTTATACTTGCGCTAGTTTTTCGAAAAATTACTTCGTATGGGAAAAGAGTTCGCATTAACTTCGATACACATTACTTGTAAAAAAAATCTTCTCTTCCGCTGTTCCGTAATCGTCCAATTCATGTAATGCGTTGTCGCGCAAGTCAACTTCATGTGTAAAATGTGAGGAAGACCACGGTTTTTGAAACATTACTTAGTAGCTATTTAGTCGCTTTTGTAGTGAAAATTAACATGAGTACAAGAGTTCGC
Source organism: Uloborus diversus (assembly GCF_026930045.1). NCBI lineage: Eukaryota > Metazoa > Arthropoda > Arachnida > Araneae > Uloboridae > Uloborus > Uloborus diversus. The sequence goes on along the minus strand of NC_072731.1, from coordinate 73,367,291 downwards.
CTATTATTTCGAAAATAATTAGCAAAAACATTCTGCTATTAGAACTCGGAAGATGATCGAAAGCAAATCTAAAAAAAAAAAAAATCAATAGTCGGTTAGAATTATCGAACATTTTTCTATAATGATCAGAAGAATATACTTTTAAATCTAACTTAGAAATGTGCGGATTCCGCTTAATGTGTATGCTACAGCTAAATAATAAAAATGTTTTTTATAAACGTAATTAGATAAATTGTTAGTAGAAACTTGCAATACAACTTGTCGAACAAAGTTGCGAAGCTGTAAAAATGCGTTTTCAAAGCCTTTTCAGCTCATTTGCGAGTGCATTTTTGCCCATTTTGACACATAACAAAAGAAACGATGACGTATTCTATCCGTTCTGCTGAATGTTAGAAAAAAAAAGAATGGTCGACTTTTTTTTCTTTTGAAACGCGTCTTTCTCTTTTACTTACTACAGCAATTTATCTTCCTTAAGAATGTCAGCTCAGGCATCCGTTATGTTTTGCTTCTATCTCAGAACTGATAAAACATTGAATTGACTGAATACACTGAATGCATTGATTTCAATAACTAAGGCATACATCAGGCATACACTGGATACACTGATTTCTCCAGTGGCGTTTTAGTAGCAATAGAAATGTTATCTATTGTTATTGTTTTAACGTTCAACGCTTTGCATGTGTTAGAGACACCTGGATTTAGGCTGCTGATGAAAATAAAATGTGTCAGCAGTACCGTAAACTGGGGCTACTTGGACCCGAAATTTCATACTTTTTTCGAGTTTTACACTGAATGCTTTGTTAAACCCATCATGTGAACTGATAAACTTGGTTTTACCACTTTTCAGACGTTCTGCTACCCCCTAAAGCATTTTTTAACCAACAATTTTAACTTTTAATTTTTTTTTTCTATTTTTAAAAATTGGGTTGGTCCCATTCAGCAAAACCCTTAGAAAAAGCTGTAAAAAAATGATGGTATCAAGAAGGACCAATGATTTTAAAAAATTAACTCAAAACGTACATTTTAGTGGGCAAACTATTTATATAAATTGTAAATTATTTATATAAATTAATATAAAATCAACGTATACATAAAAAAAAGGCAAACATAATTTCTCAAATAGAAAAATAATCAAACTACAGCTAAAACCAATTGAAATGCTTATTCTTTAAACATTAGAAAGAATGAAAGTCCTTCAATTTAATGGCTTGGGTGGATTTTTTTTCTCTGATATTATTTAATACCTGCTCTTCCTACTTACTAAATACTACAGGATACCCAGGCATGTTTTGTGAACGGTCTTTTAATTTCCTTTTTAGAGTTGACATACTTAAGTCAAAATGGGCTGATGCTATAAGACATTTCTCCGGAATTAGTTGAATCTGGACACAATTGTAATTTTTCCTCTAAATAATCCTTATCATTTCCAACTTCAAGGGGTTCTCTTTTACTTTTGAACCATTTTTATCCCCAGATCAGCAAGAAACAGGTATAAATAGTGACTAACGTGTTTATTTTAAAAGATTACAAAACTTAGTTAACATAATTTAGCAATGAAATTTGATTTGGGGCTGTTTGAGCGCTGGGTTCAAGAAGCCCCATTTTAAAGAAATTAGTGCTCTTTTAATAATTTATATTAGTTACTGTGTTATAGCTATAACCTTCAAACACTGATATTTAGAATGCAAACATAAACCTAACTTGACCTTGATGATATCAGATGTTTCCATGAACTTACATGTGAAAGTTTGCAGACACAAAAAACAAATGTTTAGACAACTTGCATTCATAACCTCAATCAGAAAAAGGTGGGAATAGCAGAAACTTTGTTTCATGCTCCAGCCTCTACCTAGTACTAATACCTGTCATGTAGAAAGATTTTTAACTCTATACATTGAGTTTTATAGAACCAGGACGGATTTTAAACACTTTTTTCTCATGGGTTCAAGTAGCCCCTGGAGGCTTCAAGTAGCCCCACTTTACGGTACATGATTATACTAGTCCGTGGAGTTTGTGACAAAAATACCCAAAACATTTCACTTCCGGATACCAGTCTGAAATTTTGCACAGTGCTTATGTACATATTTAAGAACAAAAATCCGCCGGGAGGCATTTGATCAGAGGTCATGAACCCCCCGTGATGACGTCATCAAAATGGCCGCCTTATTAAGAAAAGTGCGTTCGTTTAACTGTTTAGAACTCTATTATGGATCTTAATATTGCGATATTAAAGTATATCATTTAAAAGCACTTTAAAAGAGCTATTTAATAGTGATTGACTTTTTTTCCTATCACAAATAGTTTAAGAGTTATTACAAATAACGTCATCAAAATGGCCGCCTGAAAAGGTAAGTACGTACGTTTAACTGCTTCGAACTACATTACAGATCTTTATATTGTGATATGAATGCATATCATCTGAAAGAGCTTTAAAAGAGTTATTTACGAGATATTGATTTTTCCTCCTAAGACAAGTAGTTTTAGAGTTATTAGAATTTCCGTCATTAAAATGGCCGTCGCGAAAAGGTGAAAAGTTTCGTTTAACTGCTCAAAATGCCATTAGAAATCATTCTTCTGTAAAAAATAGCTACACTAATTAAAATCTCTAAAATAAACTATAAAAATATGCATTTGTTCTCCCCCTCCCCCTTAGTAAAGAGTTTAAAAAATTTCACTGCAATAACGTAACTGCATAGGGCGGGAGGGGGGGGGCATTCTCATTGAATCGTTCCAACTGTTCCGCCACATCTAACCCGCACTGAAACTTTTAATTAAAAATTCCTTACCAGATTCAATACACATATGTATTGTCACATAATAATTCACTTCTCCTGCAAGTGCGAACGTCAGCCGTCTCGCGGCAAGAATCAGAACTACTACTCGATTTTTTCCCACCAATAAGCTGTAACTTTGGATTGCAGTCCACCTATCTCGTTTCTTTCCAGTTCTGCTGTTCTCAGCAATAATTAATTCCATAGTGATATGTTTATTATTCAGATATAATTTTCAATAACTGAATATTTGACTGGTTAATGCTGTAGCAAATAATATCAAATAAAGATCAGTCATATAATTCTGTTACGGTTTGAAATCGATAACTTCAATTGTTGGTTCCATCTATCATTAAAATTTTCATATAGCTTGTATTCATTTCTTTATGTCCTTTTCAATAAACAAAACGTATTTAAAACTCGTAATATTTTTTAGAATAAATGTTTCTCCTTTATTTGGTCCATGTGACCTCAAAATACTAACCTAGCTTGCAATCATTTCTTTCATGTGCTTTTGAAAAAGTAAAATATTTAATGAATTAAGTGTTTGTAATCTGGGTCCCATCTACGCCCTGCTAAAATCTATTCAGTGGCCTATGCTGAATGAATATGGCGAAGATAAAATGTTGGTCATGTCAGGTGGTCTCCACATAGAAATGGCTGTTTCATCTGCAAAAGGTACATGGCTTGAAGGAAGTGGATGAACTGAACTTCTAGTAGAAGCTCATGTAACAACATCGGGAAGAGCAGAAAGAACACTAAAAGTTTCGCATATGAAGAGAAGTTCGATAAGCTCACGACTTTGCAGTAACTACTCTCCAAGTTCTGTTAGAGAAAGCGTATCAAAATCGAAAAGATACAGAGGAAACATTTACAGACTGGGTTAAGCGAAGATCAGAAGAATTGTCTTAGTTTAAGTACTGGAAGATCACCATGGAGCTAGAATGTATATTTTTAAATCTGGTGCGCACTATTCGTCAAGGGAATTTCTCAGATTTTACTGTCCCTCTTGAGAACATATGTCCATGGATGTTTGTTCTTGATCATACAAGTTATGCCCGATGACCTTCAGTATTTCTGTTCAATTTGAAGCAGTTACCAGAGATGCATCCAGCTATTTTTCAGGAGTTTCATAGGGGAAATTTATCTGGCTCCAAAACTGAGAGGAAATTTTCCAGGATGGCACACGACCATTTGCATGAGCAAAACAACAAATTGATTTAAAAATCATCAACTAATCTATCACGTTTAAGTCATGAGGCGTCATTAATACAGTGGATGGTTGCTGGACCGGAAGTTGTGCGCATGATTGGGGAGTTTGAAGAAAATCAGAGCCTGAAGTCTGACGTAAATACTGAAAAGCTAGATACTAGATACATGAAGATACTAGAAGCTTTTGTATTCGGTATGAAACTCATGTTTCCAGCCTAGTTGAAACATTTGAAGAACACGGGAATCTTTTCGAAGATGACGATTTAACTACAATAAACAGCAACAAAATTGTTCTCTCGGAAAAAAGTGCCATTTCTGTGATGTCAGCGCAAGCCAATTCAATTCATTTGTAGAAGATCGCTTAGTGTTAAGAAAATTATCCATACATGATGTTATTAAAAGAAACAATCTCCTCTTGATGGGCAGAAAAATATATCTGTTCAGTCCAAAGACAAGCAAAATATTGTTGATTTGAGGAGGGGCAGCACTCTTTTTACTAAGCTATATGTTGCCTGCCAAGCAATTCAAATAGATGTAAAAGAATTTTTTCTCATGAAAACAGCTCGTGTCCACCTTTTATATCCAACTTTGGCAAATTTAGGAAACCAAGAAAAAAATCCGACGTAGTTTCTTGTATCGTCCAATCAACTGGACTGGTTTTGACAGCTATTCCGGAAGCAATTGTTCATTTATGGGGCTGCACTGATTCCATGCTTGTTCCTCAGTCTTCTGGAACTGTCCAACAAAATTGTGATCAGATTGTGAATATTAATGAGACTAAAAAGCGTTTATAGGGTAGATTTAGTTTTTGACCGGTATTCAAAAGGAAGTTTGAAAAGCGACACGAGACAATAGAGAAGCTCTGGACCAAGAATGAGTATTAAATCCAATGTTTTGATGCCAAAGTCATTTACTAAATTTCTTGCGAAAGATGAAAATACAGAGGAGCTTTTTGAATTGTTGGCAGAAAATCTCGTGAAGATGGATCTACCAGATGGGAAGCAGGTTGTATGCTCCTACAAAGACACTGTAATTGCTTGAGTCAAGAACAGTTTTGAAACCATGCCTCCCGTATTTCACGAAGAAGCCGATGCGAGGCTATTCCTTTATGTGCAGCATGAATACTCGAAATACTCAGGTCATGCAAAGATCACCGTGAAAACTGTTGACAGTGATGATGTAGTGATTGCTATGTTTCGAGTTCCGAAACTGCAAGAGCTATGGGTGGAGTATGGAAGTGGAAAATATCTGCGGTATCTTCCCATCTACGTTTTGCACCGTAAAGTTCCACAAGGTGTTCCAGATCTTCTGCCTTTTTCCCGTGCCTTTACATGAGCACACGGTGTCTAGTTTTATCAGCATTGGTAAAACTAGGTACTGCATGGAAAATGTGGATGGCAATTAGAGATGTTGACAAAGTTTTTTTTGCACTATACTAAAGTACCCGAGAGCATCAATGAAGACGATGAGCATTTCCTACTTATTCAGCGCTTCGAAGTCCAGACGAATCATTCATCAAGCTCAATGGAAACAGCAAATGAGGCTAGGAGAATTTTCTTCACCCAGTAAAACAGACCAGTTGACTGTATTCCACCTTCTAGCAATGATCTTCTGCATCACCTTAAGAGAGCAATATTACAGTGTTTACCGTGGACAAAATGTCTTCAGCAAAATTTTCAGCTCTTGGATCCATATCAGTGGGGATGGGTAAAAATTGGTGAAGATTTTGAACCTCTTTGGTATGCACACCCCGAAATGACAATGGAGAAAATTCAGGAACTTATATCAGGCAAGTGCAAAGAGATGTCTACACGCTGTCGATGCGTCAAATCAGATCTGAATTGTACACTTCTTTGTAGTTGTGAGGGTCAGTGTAATACGTAAAACGTTCTTTACAAACACTTATTGCGGTTTTTGTTGTAACAGGTATTTTTTCTTTGTATTAAAACATGTAATTTTCGTCTATTTGTCTTATATGTTTAAAATGTAAACATTTTAACAAAATTGTTTTATTATACGATAGCATTAATAATTAAATTCTCGATCCATTTGGGGCGGTGACTTTGATTATTTCTGCATTTTAACCTTTCTTTCATTCAATATAAAAGTAATATACTGACATAAAATGATAAAACATGAAATACAAATTTAAATTTAGTGAAATTGGAAAGGTTCTTTTATAATGCAGGTATAACAGTAAAAATTTTACTCCAATATCGCAGAATACAGGAAAGTCAGTTTTCCTACCAATTTCCACGTTGATATTGTAATAATAATTAAACTATTTGTTTTCTTTACTAATAATAAAGCTCAAAGTTTGTCGGGATATCTGTCCAGATGTCTCTCTGTGACGAGCATAGCACCTAAACCGTTCGGCCTATTTTCCCGAAACTTGGCACAGATTTAAATTGTAACATGGGGGTGTGCACCTCGAAGCGATTTTTCGAAAATTCGATTTTGTTCTTTTTCTATTTCAATTTTAAGAATATTTTACCGAGCAAATTATCATAACGTGGACGAGTAAATTACAAAATTATCGTAACGTGGAACCGTAACATGAAGCAACTGTTGAAAAGGCCAGGGCCACCCAGGGCTGTCGTGCACCTGAGGAAGGAAGGAAGGAACCGTAAAATGGCCAAGCAAATTGAGGAAAAATTCATCATCCATTGTTTGTAAATATACAGGCGAATCAAATGAACTTTTAATTTTTTCTACTACGAGCAAAGCCGTGCGGGTACCGTTAGTAGAAAATATATTTAAGCACTGTTGAAGAGCTTTTTTAAACGGCTTTCAGATAATGTATTTGAATTTTACAAAATTATGACCAATTATGTAGTTCTAAGCAGTTAAACCAACATGCTAACCAATACATGGCGGCCATTTTGATGACGTCACCACAGGGAGGTCTTGACCTCCAATCAATTGCCTCCCGGCGTTTTTTTGCTCTCTTATATGAATATAAGAGCTGTACAAAATTTCATACTGGTATCCGGAAGTGAAATGTTTTTGCACAAACTCCACCGACTATACAGGAAAAGTGCTTTGCAAAAATGAGTCAATGCACCAAGTAGTATTGATGGTTTTTGAGTAAATTGAGTTCAAAGTTGAACCTCTTTTCTTTTATCAGAAACACATGGTTATGCATTTTCAGGTTTACTATCTCAAAGTGTGGAATAAGTGCAACATGTTTCAATATTTTTCAGAGCGATTTTATTATATCCTTGCTTTTGACCTCTTTGAATGTTTATTATTAGAATAGGCTTGTACCTTTTCCTTTTCAGTAACATGCGTGCAATAATCGGCCGCTGATCCCGCTACGCCACTCTCATCTCCCCCCCTCTCTCTCTCTCTCTATATATATATATATATATATATATATATAGATATATATATATATATATAGGGGCGGACTGACTGACTTTGGCTCATTCGGCAAAAGACTATTTTGGCCCACCTCTGTAAATTGAAAAAAGTTAAATTAAACAGTACCGGATCTCGATTCTTCCGAGTCAAGCAAAGACATTAAACTACCGCTAGTTCCTATTTTCCTTTAAGTTTCTATATCAAGTTATAAAGTTCTAAAAAAGAAAATTGTGAAACGTAAAATAAAGCTAACACTGACACATTTTTTATGTGCCTTGAAAGAAGGATATCAGTGGTTATACGTCTGAAAAGGCACATCTTTAGGCTTACTGACAACAAAGGAAGGTCACGAGGAAAAGGAAGAATCAGGTAAATTCTTCCCGGAAAGTTTTCGAAATTGGTTGATTTATATAGGCCTAAGGGGAAAAGAATCGGGAGAAGGGGTTCCAGTTCCCTTCCAAGCGATATTTTAAAATTTTGTGTCAAAAACTGCAATGTTAGAATTTTCGGTTAACGAGGGGAGAGGAAAAAGAAGGTGTTCCCCAAGATTTTGTTTTCTTCCATTTTAGTCTATTTTTGTTTATAATAGAACGTCAAGGCTCTTCCCTGAAATTCTCCGAAATGGGAAGTTTTAGAAATGCATTTTTAGGCTACACTTGGTAAAATTAATGGAACAGGGAAGCATCGGGAGATCTCTATGAAAACGTTTCGACTTAGAACAATTAAAAAAGGCAAAACTATCTTTGGTC